>NC_067220.1:16178126-16330626 GCF_019924925.1 Ctenopharyngodon idella | reverse complement strand
TTATACTTGCAGCTGCTTAGACTAGTTAGTCATGTAATTTTTTTCTTTAGCACGGCTCATAACTTTTTTATGTCAGTTACATAGATTGGTTTCATTTGAATGTGAAAAGTAAGACTGATTACCTCTTGACTAATTGGTCAGACTAGTTCTTGAAAGTGATGTATATAGTATCATCGACACTAGTGGCACCTAGCGGAATTACAAAAATAAAGCATATTTTCAAAAAACGTTGTAAATGCCCCTTTCACGCATAACACCTCCCCCAACTAAAACATCACAAACAGCTTTTATATGGTTGCTTGTGAAGGCATGTCACTGGTAAAAGTAGCTAGTTTCAAAAAAAGGTCCAACATATAAGGAATACTTTTAGCTGTGTTTCTATGTGTCATGAGTAAGCAAACACTCTCTAGAGCGAAAGCTAGCCACTTGCTTATAATAAACCCATCCAACGTATCCCCACCACAGATTTTGGTGCAGTTTTTGACATGAAGAACCACAACTGTTTGAAACGGTCGACACTGGACACATCAAAGTAAACAATATAAACTGAAATATTTGTCTTTGATGGGTGCATGATGATGTTATATTGAAGTGTGTTGCACTGCAATGCTCTATTTGCTTTGACATGTTCATGACCTGTTTAATCTTTCAATTTTGGCTTTCACTTCTGTAACCAAAACTGAATGTCTTTTCCATTGTAATGCATCAACCATGGTCCCACACTGGCTAAACACCCTCTTGCTCAACCTGCTACAGTAGCCCCGCCCCAGACTCTCACTATAGGTTGAGCTGGAAAGAGACTGGCAGAATGTTTTGATGGTGCTTGGGAGGCTCAATATTTACACTTTTTGGGGGAGATAAATCCATTATGGCATACTAAAAGTAGTCAATGAACAATGAACTGGGTTAAGATAATGTTTTAATTAAAATTTAATTTGAGTAAAATGGTGTTTTCTTTACCAAGAAAGTGGCAAGATGAAAACCGTTTCAAACTTTCACATAGCATCTTTTGGTTATAAAAACATTAAAAAATCAAATCTACACTTTGATTTTAAAAAGGTTTATTATAAAAACAGATTATTTTGTTCCCAAAATGCAATAAATCCATGACACGTTTTTTTTTTTTTTTTTTTTCAAAATGCAATTAATCCATCAATATAAAAGTTATTTTTCATATTGAAAATACACAATAAAGTAAGTTGATCCACATATATGACAGCCTCTGAACTTTGTCGATACTAATCTTATATACAGGCATTTGACTAAAAATACATTCAGCTGTCGCTCCCAAAATGAATTCAACGAGTCTTGTTAATGTTATAAATGAATTATATCTCCGTTTGTCATTACCGATTAAAGAGTATCTGGCGCCACCGCACTGTTAAAATAAACACATTTACAGAGTACATTGGTATTAAAAACGGCTATTAAAAACTGTCCATGATTCAGTTTTGGGGACCGTGACAGAAGTTTCATGCTGACACGGAACAAGCAACAGCCGGCATTTTTCCTCCTCCCGACTCGAGTGCCTCATCTTCTTAATCTCCTCACGTAAATGATTACATTTCGATGACTTGTTTTTTTTCCCACTGCAGAAATCACCACAGGTTCATCAATGCCGTCAAAATTATTCATTTTTCTGTTTTTGTTGATCACAAAGTACAAAGCAGATAAGGAAAACTAGGATGCCAGGTGTATTCAGAGTGCCGCCATTACTGTTTACAGTGCGTGGAATGGTGCGCTGTGATTGGTTGAGCAGATATATCACATTCTGCAGAGAAAGGAGACTGGCGTTTGTTGCGTTTTGGAAAGAAAGGGAGAAAACATGACAGAATAACATAATGGATATTGCATTTTGTGCAAAATTAATAAATGACTTTTCAATACCGACCAGATACAATACTGGTTTTGGCGGAAACTTACGTTTTTTTGAAAATGGCGTTTATCGCGTTTTGGAACCAAACTCTTCATATATATATATATATATATATATATATATTATACTTCACCATTAAGACACAAATAGTGAAAAATTAGTGTTTATGTTTATGTCACTGTCCACAGCAGAGGTGGCAGCTTTTATGAGTGGGCCATTGGATCATTCAACCGATTTGTTCAAAAACAGTGATTCATTCAGAAACAAAATACCACCATGTGTTGCTCAGAGATGTAGAACGATTCTGTTGTGGAGTGGATTTATTTTCAATGGTGGAGCAAAAACAGATAAGTGAAATAAATGTCACTCAATATTAACTTACTGAGCTGTTGTTCAAGAGCAATATCACACTCGCAATCACTGGTTTTCCGTATATTTGTTGGTTGTCACACAATGCAATTTTATGTCAGTCTCCGTTATTGTTATTTTAGCTGATGAATTTTAGCTGAATCTTCTTGATACTTTAATGAAACATAACTGAGAAGTCTTTCTTGAGCTATGAGAGGGCAACCTCTGAGCAATGAAGTGATTTTTCCTGCTTGTGTGCTGGATGTCAGCTCCATATTTCCAGAGTTTCAGTATCCAGAGGGAGGCACATTTTCTTGAGTCTTGTCTGTCTTTGTGGACATTCATTGGTTGTGCATTGAATTTGATTTAATGTTGTTTGTGATCTCTGGCTAGTATCATATAGTGATCTCCAGTTCTATCTCTGAGTGTGATTAGTATGCCTGCCATGGCCTCCCCTCTGGGCAGCCCAGCCCACCTGCAGACACATATACACACACAACGTCTTTTGGTATCACTCTCTTTTCATGGATCCTTGCAGCCATGCAGGTCGCCAGGGTAACAGCTGGCATCCCACCGCCTTTCTCTCTCTCTCTCTGTGTGTGTGCGTGTGTGTGTGTGTGTGTGTGTGGGCATGCGTCTTGTGCCAGGTGAGCCATTAACACCAGTCTCACACAACTGCCACCTGCCACGCTGTTCGCTCCACCACATCTCCTGTGTGTGCGCGCGCGCGTGTGTGTTGTGACAGTTCTGGCATGTGCTTACATTTGCTGGGTCATAGTCAAGTTCAGTATAGTGTGTGTGTGTGTGTGTGTGTGTGTGTGTGTGTGTGTGTGTGTGTGTACGCAACTTTTACAATATGAACAGTTTTTAAAACACTAGGCATCATACACTTTGTAAATGCTTACAGAGTAAAACTAAACAACTGAGGATTATGAACACAACAAACAAAATATGCACATTGTTGCTAGGAGACGTATGGACATGAAAATGTTATGTTTTAAAATTAACTCAAAATATCAAATATGTTTGATATCCTTTGACTAGATGGATTAATAGTCTGAATAGTCTGTGTCCATCATACACTATGTGTACACTACTATTTTCGGTGAAATATGTCAAGTCCAACTGCACAAAACTTTTAGACTGACTCTGACTTTCAGTGTCAACTAATAATTAACTGATAATATATCAATTTGTGATAAAATATTTCTGCTATCTTCAAAATATCTGTTATGCGTCAGTGTATTTGTTTAGCTTCTTAGCTAATGAACATTCGACTCATTTAAGTTCATTAGCTAAAATGTCTGTCTAGTTAATTTAGAATAAAACTGGCAGCCTGGAAAATGTATAGATCTGTAAGGGTAAAGCTTTATCTAGATGTGGGGTAGAAATTAAGGTGTCACGATCACTGTCTGTTCCTGTCAGTTCCTGGACTCCACTTCCCATAATCCTCCCTTCCAATCACATGCACCAATCACCAATTGCCACACACACCTGCAGATCATTACCTGGACTATTTAAGACACACACACACACACGCCCTTTGCGAAGTCTTGATTTGCCCCGGTGATCACTTCTGAGCGTTTTCTTGTGGATTGTATTTCTGTTGCCATTGGACTGTTTATTGGACTGTGTTTGTTTGCCGCCTGCCCTGACCATTGCCTGTGACTTTACTCTGCTTGTCTGCCGCCTGCCTCGACCATTGCCTGTCCCTGTTTGTGTCTCTGCCTTTGCCCTGTCTACTCTGTAAGTACTTTTAATAAACAAGCTGCAAATGGATCCTCATGCATTCGACCCATCATTACAGAAGACTTCGCCATCAAACGATCCAGCAGCTTCTACGAGCGCTTCCAGCCTTAGCATGGACCCAGCAATACGTCTCGTCCGCCTTCAGCAAGGTAATTGTACACTCGAGGACCACATTCAGAAGTTTTTAGACATTGCCTATTTCTCTGACCTGCCTGACTGTGCCCTCATTGACTTCTTTGGCTATGGATTAAACGAACCATTGAAGGACTACTTACTTATTAATGGTCCCCGAGGGTCGTTCGTGGAATTTCTGGACTTTGCCCTGCTTACTGTTGGTTCACTTTTTACTGTGGGTGTCGCGGAGGAACGCGACACCTCGTCCCCCCATGTAATGGCTGCCTCTAAAGAGAGCATGCACAAAATGGCGGCCACAACATCATCACATCATGTCTCCGCTGATCTTCCAGAGCCAAGTCAAGTCTCCGTTGATCTTCTAGAATTACATCACGTCTCTGGATCTGTTTGGGAGCGGAGTGGGTTGCGTTCCAGTGTGGCTGATCCAGCGCTGACTTCAGCACGAGCGGCTGGCATTCCTAAGCCTCCGCCGGCCACTTCGCACTCAAGCCCGCTGGCCGCCACGCCCTCAAGCTCGCCGGTTGCCACGCCCTCAAGCTCGCCGGTTGCCACGCACTCAAGCTCGCCGGTTGCCACGCACTCAAGCTCGCCGGTTGCCACGCACTCAAGCTCGCCGGTTGCCACGCACTCAAGCTCGCCGGTTGCCACGCACTCAAGCTCGCCGGTTGCCACGCACTCAAGCTCGCCGGTTGCCACGCACTCAAGCTCGCCGGTTGCCACGCACTCAAGCTCGCCGGTTGCCACGCACTCAAGCTCGCCGGTTGCCACGCACTCAAACTCTCGGGATGCTATGGACAAGATGGCCGCGTTGCCAGTGCCCACGGGCAAGATGGCCGCCCCGCCAGTGTCTGGGAACATAGGGGTCGTCCCAGCCAGTGAGTCCGCTCCACCCCGTGAGCCCGCTGCAGCGCCCACCGAGGAGGTAGGCACAGAGCCACCGCCTCAACTATGCAAACGGAGGAGGAGGAGGAAGAAGGCTTCCTCCAGCCCTCAAGGCCCGGAGGCCGTCCCAGAGCAGCCCGCTGCCGTCCCAGAGCAGCCCGCTGCCGTCCCAGAGCAGCCCGCTGCCGTCCCAGAGCAGCCCGCTGCCGTCCCAGAGCAATCCGCTTTTCCTGATACGGCCACGGAGGCCGGCCCCGAGCTCCTCGCCCTGCCGGCGCCACCCGAGCTCCTCGCCCTGCCGGCGCCACCCGAGCTCCTCGCCCTGCCGGCGCCACCCGAGCTCCTCGCCCTGCCGGCGCCACCCGAGCTCCTCGCCCTGCCGGCGCCACCCGAGCTCCTCGCCCTGCCGGCGCCACCCGAGCTCCTTACCCACGAAACCGCCACGGCCTCCGTTGAATTCCCCAAGAACTTTTTGGGGGGGGGCCATATACCTGAGGGTGGGGAGCTTGTGGGTGGGGACCCTGCACGGCCGCGATCATCAGCGGCCTCCGAATTGCTTGAGCTTGCGGGTGGGGACCTTACACGCCCACGGCCTTCAACCGCCTGTGAACTGCTGTGGCCAGCTACGGACCCTGACCTGCCGTGGTCGCCCAAGCCACCTGACCTGCCGTGGTCGCCCAAGCCACCTGACCCGCCGTGGCCGCCTAAGCCACCTGACCCGCCGTGGTTGCCCAAGCCACCTGACCCGCCGGGGTTGCCCAAGCCACCTGACCCGCCGTGGTTGCCCAAGCCACCTGACCCGCCGGGGTTGCCCAAGCCACCTGACCCGCCGTGGCTATCCGTGGCACCTGACCCGCCGTGGCTGCCCGTGGCACCTGACCCGCCGTGGCTGCCCGTGGCACCTGACCCGCCGTGGCTGCCCGTGGCACCTGACCCGCCGTGGCTGCCCGTGGCACCTGACCCGCCGTGGCTGCCCGTGGCACCTGACCCGCCGTGGCTGCCCGTGGCACCTGACCCGCCGTGGCTGCCCGTGGCACCTGACCCGCCGTGGCTGCCCGTGGCACCTGACCCGCCGTGGCTGCCCGTGGCACCTGACCCGCCGTGGCTGCCCGTGGCACCTGACCCGCCGTGGCTGCCCGTGGCACCTGACCCGCCGTGGCTGCCCGTGGCACCTGACCCGCCGTGGCTGCCCGTGGCACCTGACCCGCCGTGGCTGCCCGTGGCACCTGACCCGCCGTGGCTGCCCGTGGCACCTGACCCGCCGTGGCTGCCCGTGGCACCTGACCCGCCGTGGCTGCCCGTGGCACCTGACCCGCCGTGGCTGCCCGTGGCACCTGACCCGCCGTGGCTGCCCGTGGCACCTGACCCCCCGTGGCTGCCCGAGTTCCTGGACCTGCATTGGAGACCCCGTTCCCGTCTGCCAACAGGTCTCCAATGTACCCACCCCCCCCTCCCTATCTGTGCCATTTACGCCGCGAGGACGCGCCTTCCGGAAGGGGGGCGTTATGTCACGATCACTGTCTGTTCCTGTCAGTTCCTGGACTCCACTTCCCATAATCCTCCCTTCCAATCACATGCACCAATCACCAATTGCCACACACACCTGCAGATCATTACCTGGACTATTTAAGACACACACACACACACGCCCTTTGCGAAGTCTTGATTTGCCCCGGTGATCACTTCTGAGCGTTTTCTTGTGGATTGTATTTCTGTTGCCATTGGACTGTTTATTGGACTGTGTTTGTTTGCCGCCTGCCCTGACCATTGCCTGTGACTTTACTCTGCTTGTCTGCCGCCTGCCTCGACCATTGCCTGTCCCTGTTTGTGTCTCTGCCTTTGCCCTGTCTACTCTGTAAGTACTTTTAATAAACAAGCTGCAAATGGATCCTCACGCATTCGACCCATCATTACATAAGGATTTATACAGCATAATACAACAAAAAGTAAGCAGTTTGTGGTTTCTCCCAGATTTACGTTAGGTAGTCTGCAATTTTGGTCCACCACCTGAAAAAGAGAAAGACTGGACTATTATTATATTTTATAATATAATTTTTAGGAATTATGTACAATTATATAAGACAACATTTAGATAAGTTAAGTAAACGTGTGTATCTGTGTGTCTTAGACCCCGTTTACACCGTTTAAACAGCATTTCCACAGCGTTTCAGAAACGATCCCCGTCTACACTACACGGCTGAAAACGCATGTCACATGACTGTTCAAGCACAAGTGTACACAGTTGCCTCTTGCGCATGTAGGCATCTGCAGTATTAAAAATATGCTGAGTTTAACTGCACAATGGCTGCTAAAAATGACAACAAAGCCAGCAAAGATTGCAGTTCAGTCTCCATGTTATTGTTTACACGGTCGTCAAGGATACGCAGAGCGAACGTGGGCAGCCACGCCATAGTTTTCAAAAGTCTCAGTTTTTGTATGTTTACACTGAAACGCAACCCTGGCTTTTTCCAAACTAAAACGGGCTCTGCAGCATTTTCGAAAGTCTCCGTTTTCAAGGTTGTAGTGTAAATGACAGGTGTAACCGTAGTAAAACATTTTAAAACAAAAACGCAATAGTGTAAACGGGACCTTAGAGTTATGGCTGCCATACCTTGAATGTTAAGAGCCTTTGATTGATGCTTCAAGCCAAGGTTTTAAGCCATTGTGATCTTAGAATGTAACTTGTATACTGCTTATCTGTACATATGCCACAAAAACTGAGGACTGATACTAGTTATTCAGACTTTTGCTGCCAGATGAATGTCCATGTATACACACACACACATTTCAAGATGTCAAGATGGATGTCCACGATGGCCACTCGGCCAGTGTAGCTGAATTTAGGAAGATAGAAAGAATATGATGATGTAATTATGTTTTTGTATCCTAGCTTAGAGCATCACACTGTATACCACTGTGCCAAACACAGCAAACAGGAATGGCATTTTTTGTCTCTATTATTTTGTATTATATTAGTTAAAGACCCCATGACATCAAAAGTGTCTTTTAGTTCATGTCTTTAGGGTCATCTAAATGCTTTTGTACTCCTGAAACTCAATAAATATTTTTTAGCATGTAGCCTAAACCCATTTTAATATTAGGCCAACTGCTAGTACCATGTGCAACAGGTTAGCATTAGCAAGTAGCAAAATATTGTTTAGTCACGCTGTGGGTGTGTGTGTATATGTATGTGTGTTAGTGTTATCAAAAGTACCGACTTCGATACCAAGTCGATACTGACATTTTAAAAATGTGATGCTTTGAGCTCTGTTGAGCAGATTCATAAACACCTCTGATTGGCCATTGTGTTCACGTGTTCAACATATATGTCTGTGATTGGCTACACTGACCAATGCTTCAAAAACATGTTGTAAATAGACATCAATGACGCCCTTCACCGAGCACTTACACAGATACTTACGGGAGCATTTGAAAGCAGGCGTCTGCAGACCGGCCGTTATTGTAGCCAATCACAGACATATCTGTTGAGCGTGTGAACACAATGGCCAATCAGAGGTGTTTACGAATCCGCTCAACAGCGCTCAAAGCGTCACATTTTTAAAATTTCAGTGTCGACTTGGTATCGAAGTCGATACTGTTGACAACACTAGTGTGTGTATGTGTGTGTGTGTGTGTGTGTGTGTGTGTGTGTGCGCAGTGGTTTGGCGTACATTATGAGGACCCCAAGTCCTTATATTGTGGTGTGTATTCAGGTTTCAGGCCATGCCCTCTACATTACGAGGACATGTCAATGTCCTCAAAATTCAAAATAAACATAGTAAACAATCTTAAATGTAAAAATGCGAAAAGATTTCTGTGATGGGTATAGGTTTTGGGGTTGGTTTAGGGTTAGGAGCAGGAAAATGTCATTATTTCAGTATAAAGACCATTACACCTATGGAATGTCCTCATACTGATAGGAGAACCACAGTGTGTGTGTTTGTGTGTGTGTGAGAGAGAGTGTGAATAAAATGGTCAGTATGATCAGTTTGGCCTATAAAGTGTCCTTGCGTTTTTACAATGGCAAACACACGGTAGGGCTGAAATCAATAACTGCATCTGCAGTTTAATCCCCCCCATACCCCCACCCCCCAACAAGCACACACAGTCACATCCTCTCTTCTCCCTTCTCTACATCTTTCTCTCATTCTTTCTCTCTATCATACATTTCATCTCCTCACACACACTCTTTCTTTGCCTGCGAATTAAACAGCTCATTGTCTGCCGAGATTCACTAAAAACCATTGCCGATTACACACTTTTAGTTTCACTGACCCATCAAGGTCATCACGCAAATGCTGAGGGGAGCCAGCAGCCTCTTAACGTCCATTCCAGCTCCGCTGCACACTAAAAGGGCAACAACAGAGTTCTGAATGGATGCCTAAGCCATTTTTTTTTTCCTGGTCTGGGGCCTGTATTCCGCCTCTGGTGGGACACATAGCCATTCATTTGAATAGGGGGAAGCCTCCTGTTTGACAAGAAGCTATCATGAAGAAGAGTAATTGTGAAGCCAGGCTGCTTCTGTAGGCGAGAAAATGGCAGCAAATGACTGCAGTGGGACTAGCTGCTACACAGATAGACACACGGTTATTAAGAGACTAATATAACGCTCTGTTCATTAGTGATTTTCTCCACACATAGCGCAAGGCTCTAATGGCCTTCAAATGCACTGAAATTGTCCAAACAGGATCTAGTACTCTGTTGTTAACGGGCTACATTATTTAATGAAGATCACCTACAGTGAACAAATCAGTTTTGTGGCTGTACGGCTGTTTCTTCGGTATGAAAACAGGGATTGGTGTGGAAATAAAGCATGCCATCATGTGCTGTCTATTTTTAGTCAGCAGATAGTGGGGTCAAAATGTCTGAGATTTAATTGAGATCACATAAAATAAAATAAAATAAAATAAAAATAAACAGGTTTTAGTTTTAGGATTTATTTTATTTTTTTTTTTTTTTTAATGAATGAATACATAAACAAACAAACAAACAAACAATCAATACAAAAGTTTCTTTCTTTTTCTCTTTTCTTTTTAATTTATATCTATATATATATATATATTATTTTTATTACAAAATGAAAAAATAAAATGATGAATGTGATATTTCTTTTTTTCCTCAAAATCAAATATCAAAAATAATAATAATAAAAGTTATGATGTAAAATGATATGTACTATTCTTTATTCCTTTACTTTATTTCTCAAATTTGTGACATTGATCATTTGAACTGCATTATATAAAAGGTCAGATGTTTTTGCTTCCATTGAAGCAAAAAATGCTTTTTGGAGGATTTTCAAATGTGCTGGATAATATAATTAATTTTTTCATGCTGATAATATAGTTTAAAACTCTGCATGAAATTGTAGTAGAAAGCTAAAAAGAAGCATTTCTCAAACTTTTCGAACCCTGCTTTAGATATTAGGTTGTGTCTGTTTGGTTTGGTTTGGTTTGTTTGGTTTTATTTTATTTAGTTTTGAGTGATGCGTCAGGAATGACAATGCAAATGTGTGTGCTTGTGTATGTGTAATAGAATTGGGAAAGAGAGAGAGAGAGAGAGAGAGAGAGAGAGAGAGAGAGAGAGAGAGGATCTCTGATCACTAGGCCTTCAATGACACATCATACTTTAGCCTTGATGGCAGCACATTTATCAACACATCTGCTGTCCTTGTACACCACACACATTCAGATAAACACACTCACACATATCTATGGTGCCAGTGGCAAAGAGGCTCATAGAAGTGCTATATGTATAATGTTTATACATTCTTTGTGTGTGTGTGTGTGTGTGTGTGTGTGTGTTTTATATGTAAGGAATGATTGACGACGAGCCATTGAATTCTTAGAAAATAATGCACACCCGAGGTGGTAATGCGGCCACAATGCAAAGCATCGGGTGTGCATTATTTTCTAAGAATTCAATGGCCTGGAGTCAATTATACTTATACTATGGTTACCACACCTCAAGACACTGTTCCGATGTTGTATTTCAAGACATTTGTCAGGTTTTTGTCCTTAAAACACTCTTGTGTGTGGGACTAATTTCTTACGAATCTCATCCCAATCCTCAGTTGCTAATTTCAAAATGTCATTTCAGAACTAGTAATGGAGGCTTGAGTCTTTATAGCAGATTATACCATTGATACAGTTATTAACACACTTATTAACACAGTTATTAACGCAGAGAGAGAGAGAGAGAATAAGCAGCATATGTGATTTAGCCTACCTGAGTGTCTGTGCCTCTCTCACGGCAGCACTGTCTCTACTAATAGCGAACGAAACTATAAGTTTATCCACTTCAAGAATCCCAGTTATTACCTCACTGGTGAGTCATTTTATTGATTAATTCATCAGAGCAGTGCTGACCAAACATTTCTGTGCGAGTGTGTGTCTGTACTAACGGTATACAGTACATGTGTACGTTTGAAAGAGAGAGAGCGCAAGAGAGAGTATGCGCTTTCAGGACACAATAAAACGTATTTTGTGGCAAAAACCATGACACTAATTTGTAGTTTTCATCCTATAGTTTACTATATTTATTTGCTTGGCAGGTGTCATTGTGGGTTTTGTTTCTTTTGCTGTTACAGGCTGTAAGGACTTTTTGAAATAACTGAAATCATTTGGTGAAGTGATGGAACTGTAATGAGGTCAAGACCTGCCTAGAACTACTTTAGCCGTGCGTTTCCCCGAAAATAATTGCACACACTAGAATGATCAACCAATCAGATTCAAGCATTCAACAGCCCCGTAGTATATTTTATATATATATATTATATGCACACACACATACACACAGAAAAAAGAAATGTAGAAAAAATGTACTGAAATAGTGTTTTCTTGTAAAGCATACTCCAATAATCTTTGTTATATTTACAACTGCAAAAAAAGTTTTTTTTCGGAATTTCTTTTTTTTTTTTTTTTTTTTTTTTACAGTGTATATACATGCATACGTCTCATGTTCCTATTCCATGCTCATCTCTTCCCAGTTCGTCTTTTTCATATTTCACATCTCTTCCTGGCAGCATGACCGTTCCAGCTGTGGCTCCACCTCTTTATGTGTCCCTGGGCCCTCACTAATCCATCCCGCTCTCTGTCTGTCTCTCCTCTTCGTTGTCTTTCTCTGTCCATTCCTGTGTACTCCCACTGGGAAGTGTTTTAATTAGGGACCATGACTGCGTTGCTGGACATTATTAGTGCAGTTTCCTACAATCCACAAAGAGTTGATAACTGACTGGGGAGTGAGGCTGTGTTTTATCCCAGAGCTGCTAACGGGTTTGATGTCCTGTTGCTCTATTAATTCAAAGATGAGGAAGCAGTAGGAAGTTTCTCCCTGTCCATCTCTCTCTTCCTCCTGTCGTGTAGTTCCACAGAACGTGAAATACAATTCTATAACTTTTTGTGAGCTGAATGGAGAAGGTAGAACAATAGGTGTAGGGTAAAATGTAGAATTTGTGCACATTGTGTACAAACACTTAAATCAGGTTCAATGACCAATAATAATAATAATAATAATAAACAAAACAAAGCAGTATCCTAGATCCCAATCTCCCAGCTTTGATAAGTGACAGACTTTATTTCATGGTGTATTTAATATTGTATTTGGATCAGTCCTACAGTGCCTACATTTTCAATTCCCCATCAAATGTGTCTTAATATATTGAATAAAATATTAAATGTAAATTTTAATGATTTTAAATCAAAATGATGTTCAGTAATAATACCACAATTAACTGAACATATGAGTGAATTTTAAATAATTTCTCTAATTTGGTTTGCATTAGGGATTTGCGCCACGTCTAATTTCCATAACGTTTAAATGGAAATTCTGTAACCGACTAGTCGACTGGTCTAAGAAACCCCCAGAAGACAGTCAAAAAAAAGTCTATCCATTTGAAATAGCCTATTTATATAACATCAAATCCCATACAGAATGCTGCTAAAAAATAGTAAATATATATGTGCGATGCTTGATTTGCATTAAGATCATTGTTCATTAACTTAACCTTTAACATTGTACATTAATGTTCACTTAATTAACGTTAACCTAAATGATTCAGTGGGAAGTGCAGGACCATAAAGTACAAACTCAATATTATAAACAGAATTCCTCAAATAAAAGTTAGTTAACATAAGTCAGCACATGTCAAGGTATTGTTGTTTGTTATCACAGCCATTGCTTACACTGTATTTGAACCCGCTTCTTGTGTACGTAAAGTATCTGTACACATGACAGGCGGCAAAATCGCAAGGAAATCTTGACATGCATTGGCAAATATATATTATTTGAGGGTATTCTATATGTTAGAATATTGATATATGAGCTGTTGATGTCAAGTAAGTTTCATTCATAATGTTTCCCCTTTAAACTGGTATAAAATTTCGTATCGGTACTGTCCCTCATAACCGGTAGTAAAACAAGCCTATAAGCAAGCGTATTTGTTATATGCATTTGGACAAATTCTACACAAAACTGTTTTCTTCTAAGCCAAAATACTCCCTGACTTTGCTTGTCTTCCGCTGCAAGTGCACAGAGAAAACAAACACGGTCTGAGGTAAAATTAAATGATTTTGTTTTCCACTCCTGAATAATGTAATATTTGTAAAATGCCTTTGTAAAAACATAAAGCAAAACATAAATGTGCATTTTCTTTAAATGACTAGCATTTTCAATGTCAACTAAGCTCATTGTTTAGTCAACCAGTCTTGTACATCCCTAGTTTGCATGGATTTTGCAATTTTTGCCATGTCCTCAGGCTTTTAACATGAAAAACAGGCCACTTATTAAGAAATATTCCAGAGCCCAATGTTTCAACATTCCTGTCCTCACTATCACTTCCCATCCTGCCATTTGTAGTATCCCTTGATGACATTATCCACCAGAAAGGTATATCATTTTGGAGGGAAACAAAATGCAGCACAAACATTAATGAGTATTAGCAATGGATATAATTAATTCTATGATGACAATGAACAATGGATTTAATTAATTCTATGATGACGTTGTGTAATTAATTCAGTTATAATGATAATATAGTTGAAGCATTTGGGCTTTAGTAGAGCATATTTTTGAAAATCTGGTATAGAGGTATCCCTTTTGTAGAAATAAAACACAAGCATATTCATTTTTTTCCCAAATATTAAAGTTAAAAATGTAGCTACTGCATAACAACATTGACCCATTTCCTGTTGCTTTTCCTATATAAAAAGCACATAAATTATTCAACACAATTGTCTTTTTTTATGGGAATTCATTACAAATGAATTTAATGTTTCATATATTGATTTTTTTTCTGTTTTCGGTGCAATAAAATGGGGTAAAAAATAAAATAAATCAATATGTGAAAGAAAAATAAAAGATTTATGTGAGTGAGACAGTGAATACACAAGTCTTGTTTTCAACTCTGTGCGTGTAACTTTCTCAAATGCCAATTGTGATTGATAATAAAATCGTTACTTTAATTAAATAGAGAACCGTTCCTCTGGCTGAGCTTTTCTCTCTCTTCATTTGTAAGACAACAGCAGGTCGAGCCCCCTTGTCAGATGGTGTTGCCGATACAAGAAGACAGTGACCTCTGGCCCCTTAAATGAGAACAAACTATTAGAGGTGGGGAGAGTTAGGCTCCATTTGCATAACACAGCATGCAGTGTTTGTGTTCGTTAACATTGTGGCATAATGAGAATATCAAACAAAAGGCAAATTAATAGATCATATCACGCAACCAACTGCTGATTGATGCTACTGCAATCAGAAGTGTTTGTGCGAGTGAGAGAGATATGTGTGTAGGAAAGAATTTCCTATTTGTGCATTTATTGTAAATCATTTTCTCACTCTTTAAACGAATATTATTAAGATTATTAATTGTTATACTGGTGTCTTGATGACACTCTTGTCCTTTCCTCGCCATAACCTCAACCTCATGGGAAAAATCCCATTATGTATATTTGATTCTGTCATATTGCATGTTTTATGTAATTTCACGCTGTGGGAGGTGTACGCATCTTCATCATTGGTGTAGAGAGGATTTGACCTGCTTCCTCTGAAGGGCACAGATATTGCATTATCATAAATAAGCAGCAATCACTGTCTTCACTATTGGAAAAATCACGTACATACATATTCACATGCTCTAGGGTCTTTAAACACGCAGCAGACATAAAGACACACTGCACACCTGCACACATTCAGATCACTTATGCGCTGATAGCATATATGATGATGATGATGTGCATTAAAATAGCAGCTGGAAGGTGGCCATTGTTTGGATGTAGCAAGGCCAATGTACACTCTGCATATGTCAGGGTACTAATTCATATTTGTTTTGCTTATTAAACAGATAAACGTATAAAATAGAAAACTTGATATTGCAATATGGTTTCTCTTGCATCATTTATCTTGTTGAGCAAGCTGCTTTTAAACTCTTGTTTGCCAAGCTTGTAATGCAGCTTAGCCTGTACACTGATTCTTATGTGAAGGACTTTGCCGGGAAAATCTAAAGGATGTGACGTTTACGTATGCTCCCGAGAGCCGTTCTTCTGTTTTAAGACACATGAAACAAATGCTTATACAATGTTCAGGTTAATGGCAAAATAGCCATTCTGTACTGGAATATCAATGTGTCATGCAAAGAAAAGGGATTAATTCAAACTGTAGTCTCACATATCCAGATCTATATAGTCTAAAGCCTCAAATATAGGCCTACTTTATAATCAAACTATCATAACAGTGTAATTTTAATTACCTCATCTGTCGACATGATGCCAGTGAATTGCAGAGCTTGTGTAAACATATCCATATCGCTATGATCAGATGCTTTCTTAACATGCTTTCTAACATGCTGTTATTTTTGTTGTGTGTTTATTTTATTTCTGAGACGAAAGCGCACAGACCTTTTACACTTTGAAGTAGTCATGATTCGCCTCTCACAACGTAATATGCTCTAAACGCACCTCTTAACAAGCAAAATAATGTAAGTGGATTATATTTTGTAATCGCGCCTTTAAACAATTATGAAATCGTGGCATCAATAATCGTAATTAGAAATTCACATCACACTAGTATCAGCAAAGTCCCTTTAAAGGTGCAATATGTAAAATTTTCTGTCCGCTAGAGGTCGCTAGAGGCCTATTCAAAACAAAGGCGTAGCTTGATGACACCAAGTTTGAGCATGGAATCTTGGGACTTGTAGTCTTCACCTCACAGCCGGTGGAAAATAATCAGGATAGGACTCGGGCAGAAATCATGTTCATGGATGCAATTATTAATGTTACTGTGGTATGAAGCAGAGCAGGACCGAGTGTTGTGGGAGCTGAACGAGGCCACTGGAGCGAGTGCCCAACACACGGCCCGAGCAGCGGAACTTTTATTATGCCACAGTCGTCGGCGCCGCTTCTTCTTTTTCGGTCATGAGTATGAGGTAACGCAGCTCTGTTTATCATATTAGATGCATTTGAGTGTGTTGAAAATGATCTTATAACGTTATTCTCTGAGTTCGCTCAGCAGCTGCTGTAAGACACTTGTTGCACACTGCAGTAAGCTAGTTTTTTTTTTTAATTTATTTTAAAACGTATTGTATGATGAAGAAAATTCTGTATTACTGTTACTAAAAATATAGCTGCATCTGATTATGCTATGTTAGCTACTTGACAAAATAGTGTTTTTCTCTGAGGCATGGTAAAGCATGGTAACTTGCTCGCAAAAAATCAAGAAAATTAGATTTAAACAATAAGACTAAACGTGTTGAGCTATATAACAATAATTAGTTTTCTGTCTATAAATATATCAAAACAGTTGTTCCCTTGTCTATTAAAACATATACTATATTAAAGCGTCTTTGGTGTTTCCATGGTTTCTACAAAATAAAACGGAAACTGAGGGTAACGTGGGTATGACGCCATTGACAGGCAACTCCTCACACGTCCCATATCCTTGGTTAAAATTGCAATTTTCTCAAGGTTTACAAATAGTTGGAAACATTTGGGATATTGTAAGTACTCAAGTGAACAAAATATATAACACTGGCCCAGTGGTTTTTGGATATTTTACTGCAAAATTCTTACATATTGCACCTTTAAGGCAAGTCATTTCACTCGGCAGCCATCTTTGAAACACCTCTCAAATCTTACCAAATCATTCAGAAGGAATTACTAATTATTTGGATCAGTATTCTAAAGTGAGAAACATGATAACTCTCTAGTAACTACTGGAGTCATTGTAAACTTTTGTAAAAGTTTTTGTAAAGTATTGGATAGTAATAACTCAAGAGTTACTACATAATTCTAAAGGAACTACTACTTATTTGGATCAGTATTCTAAAGTGAAGATTATGGTAACTCACTAGTAATTACTCAAGTGTTGTAATGATGGGTCGACAGCATGGGGATCCATTTGCAGCTTTTATTAAGAATAGTGTATACACAGGTAAGGGCAGAGGCAGAGACGTAAACGGGGACAGGCAATGGTCGAGGCAGGCGGCAGACAAACGGTATCAGGAAGCAGGCAGAGATCAGGGCAGGCGGCAAACAAACACAGTCCAGTAAACAGGCAAGGATCAAGGCAGGCAGCAGAGAATCACAAGAGATAAACAGTCCAATCGGCAACAGTATAACAATCCACAGAAAACGCTTAGAAATGATCACCGGGGCAAATCAAGACTTCGCAGTGTGTGTGTGTGTGCGTGCTGCTTAAATAGTGTGAGTGTGATGTGGTGCAGGTGTGTGTGCAATCAGTCCCAGGAATGAGGGCCTATGGGAAATGTAGTCCGAATGATGGTATCAGTATTCCGGTGAAGGCTCCCTCCGGTGGTGCGGGGAAGGAAGTGCGGGAGCCTCACTTGTGACAGAGCCCCCCCCCTGCGAGCGGCTCCAGACGCGAGGAGGCGGATGACGCCGGGGTCTACCACGTGGTCGAGGGGCCGGTCTCTCCGGATGCGTCCTATGAAACTCTTCTGTGAGTGAGGGGTCCAGGATATCATCCACATCGACCCAGGATCGCTCCTCCGGGCCGTACCCCTCCCAGTCGACCAGGTACTGAAGTCTCCCACCCCGGCGCCTGGAATCGAGTAGTTCTCGAACTTGGTAAGCCTCCTCGCCTTCGATCAGCATGGGTGGGGGGTTGCGGGCCTCGGCTCCCTCCGACTCCCCCCTCGGACCACCAGAGGGTTTCAGCAACGACACATGGAAAGTGGGAGAAACACGGTAGTTAGCAGGTAGGCCTAATCGGAATGACACGGGTGTAATTTGTTTAATAATTTGAAAAGGCCCTACAAACCTGGGACTGAGCTTTCTGCATGGAAGTCGGAGGCGGAGATCTCGTGTGGATAGCCAGACCCATTGGCCCACGGTGTACTCTGGACTGGGACGCAGGTGACGATTGGCCTGTACCTCCTGCCTTCTCACAGCGCGCTGCAGATGGTGATGGGCGAGGTCCCAGGTTTCCTCACTGCGTTGCAGCCACTCTGTCACGGATGGTAGATTGGTGGGTTCGCCGGACCAAGGGAAAAGTGGTGGCTGGTAGCCAAGTACACATTTGAAGGGAGTCACGCCGGTGGCGGCTTTCTGGAGAGAGTTTTGTGCGTATTCCGCCCACATCAGGTAACGACTCCAGTCATTTTGATTTTGTTGGCAGTAAGTGCGTAGGAATCTGGTGAGCTCTTGGTTCATGCGTTCTGTTTGGCCATTGGATTCGGGGTGATATCCTGATGTGAGACTGACATTGACATTCAGGTGTTTGAAGAAGGCTGCCCATACCCGGGACGTGAACTGTGGCCCTCTGTCCGATACAATGTCCTCTGGCAAGCCGTAGAAACGGAATACATAGTTGCAGAGGGTCTCTGCTGTTTCAAAAGCAGATGGTAGTTTGGGTAGTGGAATGAGTCGACAGGCTTTGGAGAATCGGTCCACAACCGTAAGAATGGTGGTGTGGCCACGGGACACAGGGAGGTCGGTGACGAAGTCAATTGCTATGTGGGACCAGGGACGTTGAGGAATGGGCAGTGGTTGTAACAACCCGGAGGGTACTTGACGGGATGGTTTTGAGGTTTGACAGGCTGTGCAGTTTTTTACGAATTGAGTGGTCTCCGCAAGCATGGTCTCCCACCAGAACCGGTTCTGTAATGATGGGTCGACAGCATGGGGATCCATTTGCAGCTTTTATTAAGAATAGTATATACACAGGTAAGGGCAGAGGCAGAGACGTAAACGGGGACAGGCAATGGTCGAGGCAGGCGGCAGACAAACGGTATCAGGAAGCAGGCAGAGATCAGGGCAGGCGGCAAACAAACACAGTCCAGTAAACAGGCAAGGATCAAGGCAGGCAGCAGAGAATCACAAGAGATAAACAGTCCAATCGGCAACAGTATAACAATCCACAGAAAACGCTTAGAAATGATCACCGGGGCAAATCAAGACTTCGCAGTGTGTGTGTGTGTGTGCGTGCTGCTTAAATAGTGTGAGTGTGATGTGGTGCAGGTGTGTGTGCAATCAGTCCCAGGAATGAGGGCCTATGGGAAATGTAGTCCGAATGATGGTATCAGTATTCCGGTGAAGGCTCCCTCCGGTGGTGCGGGGAAGGAAGTGCGGGAGCCTCACTTGTGACAAGTGTAACCAAATACATCAGAAGGAATTACTGTACAAAAACCTCAAAAGTTTACAATGACTCCAGTAGTTACTAGAGAGTTATCATGTTTTTCACTTTAGAATACTGATCAAATTTTTTGATTATATCTATTGAAACAATACATTTTAAGTTTATTTCAAAATATGCATATTTTTTACCACAATTTCAGCTGTTACACAACACAATTATTTTTAAAAAAATAAATTAAAATAATGCCAACGGATGGCTTTAATAATAGCATATCCCATCGATTAACAACCTTGGAACTCACAGTAGGTCTGTCTTTAAAGATTTATAAGTTATTGGTAAAAATCAATTTCTCTACATAGCAAATGAATGGAGTTTTTACTTCTGATACCCGACGCTGTTGCACTCTATCTATATGGACCAAACCATATGACGTGAGACTGGTTCTCCAACACTGAATGCTATAAAGATGTACTCACACTAAATTTATAGAGAAAATGAGGTGAAGAATTATGCTTTCTCTGACAGCACTGGGAACGCAATCTGCATCATCGTTTATTGAATGTGCATGTGGACACGTACACTCACACTGTGTTCAACGCTGTCGGATATGAAAGCCTGTGTAACGGGTCTAGGTGAGCAGATAAATTATGTAAATGCTGTAATGAATGGTTTGCCTGCATACACTCTCCCTCTTTGTCACGCACACACACACAGTCTCTGAGTTATGAGGTTCAGGTTAACTTGAAGGGGAATTTTGCACAGTGAGTGCCAGTTTTACTCACATAAACAAATCTCTTGTGTGCTTATGAGTTTTTGCATGTCTGACAGCCTCTGCTCTGTGATGTGTTCATGTAGGTCAGTGTGAGACATGTTTTGTTTTTGTTTTTTTTTCTTGTATTTTGTATACATTAGCCCTGTTCCAAAAACCTAGTGAACTTCCCTGCTGTCTGTAGCCTACATAGAGTGTTATCCCTTAAAGGGATAGTTCACCCAAAAATGAATATTGAATAAAGATATTTACCAAATATCTTCTTCATATTTGGTAGATGACAGTCATACAGGTTTTATTTCAACATGAGGGTGAGGACTTGTTGACAGAATTTTCATTTTAGGGTGAACTATTACACACCAAATGCATTTTTCCATTCCACTGCGTTACTTTTACATAGTTTTTTATATGTAAATATGCGCTAGACGGATGTGTATGACCGTTGTGCTTGCGTCTTGCATCTTTTGCAGCATCTCGCACATTACACAGCGTTCTAAAAACACGCCACTCAAGTTAAAATCAGTTCAGCTTTTAAAAAACCTGTCTCCAGACCTTGCGTTTTTTCCCATTACACTGCCTGCATCTCGCGGTTTTTTCTTTTTCTTTTTTTTTTTTTTTTGTGAACGAGCCCTAAAGGTGATCTCCAGACTTGGCCAAGCTGGTGTTTAGCCTGACCAACTGAAAAGAAAACTCCTCTAAACAGCAAAATGAAATGAACAAAAATTCATGATACAGGGCAAAAAATGCCCCTGCACAATTGAACTAAAATGATTAAGACTGCCACGATTAACATAAAATGTGATCAAATGAATAAAGTGTGTCAATTGTGGCCTTAAATTTAGATCTGCTCACATTGCAGAAAATAATTCACGAATTGTCCTTGGCTTGTTTTGCCTATAGGCCAATTCACACTGCACCAACACATGCCAGCCAACGCTGACAATTGCCAGATTACTGTACGTTATTCTCAGACATTCCACAACCAGACAACACCAACAAGTGCCAACAAGTGCCAACAGACGGCGACGGGTAACACACTAATCTGATAAATCCAAACAAAGTGTCTGTTGCTGTTGGTTGAAAACTGTCGGTGCAGTGTGAATTAAACTAAAAAGAATAGCTATGCCATTTCTCCACACACAAAAAAGTTTGTAAGGTATCCCGTTAATTGACATTAAAATCAAGGAAAGTAACTGTCAATCATGATTTTTTTTTTTTTTTACGCTGCTACACTGTTAAAAAGAGTTTCACAGAGATGCCATAGATGAACTATATTGTCTTAACCACTTTTTCCTTAAATAGCCTTTTTCCACTAATGAAACACTAATGACAAGTACCCCCCAATAACTGGAAATTGCCAAATTGTTTGTTGTTAGGATGATAGACAGTTTAAAAAGTTACATTTTTAGGCTGGTCCTAACAGCGCTCATCAATGTCAAAACGATGGCCAATCAGATCAAATAAGGCAGGACTTACTATTCGCTGAAAATGAGTGTGAATTCCAATGCGACACTTTTAGTTTTTACAATGAAAGTGTGCGTGTGTGTTAAGATATAAGTAGCTAAACATTTAATATTTGACAACTGTTTTACGATGGATATGTTTAACGACCCACAGTAACATACAGTGATGCAAACTACTTAACTTTTTTATGGAATTTCTCCATTTTGAACTGAAAATATGCCATCATTTAGGCTAAATATGATGTCACGAGACAAAAGACATTTTTGACATTAGACATACAAACAAGTTCAAGACATGGTTACGGCCTTGGTGCAATGGATAGGTTCCATGGATGTTAATGGTTCTTCATGGAACCACAGTAAAGAACCTTTATGTTTATGAGTGTAAACAGCTTTGCTGAAGTGAGCTATACTCCTAGCATGGCCAAGCTTGTTTTTAGTTGATTTAGCTTGGAAGCCAGCTGAAAAGTGTCCAAAACCCCTCAAAAACCAGCCCACAGTCTGGCCTGATCTGGCTGGGAGACAAGCTAACACCAACAAACCAGCCTAGGCTGGTTTTCTGCATGGAAAGTCAGGTGTTTGTTGTGCAATTGTGGCTTCCCATCAGCTCATTTTGTTTTTGGAGGAGCATCATAGTCTCAAGCATTTGATATGTTTGACCCATGTTTGACCTGTATCAAGATGATGACCCTTAAACTGTCCAAGGTCAGCAAATATCTGGTTTGAGTATCTTATCTGCAATCTTGACAAGTGACATTTTCACATCTAGGTCACATAGCTACTCTACAGGAGAATCTGGTTGCAGCTGGCGAATTTATCTAATGAAGAGGTATGACAATTATTCAAAATATCATTTTGTTTGGAGAGCCGCTGCTCTAGTGCAGCAAAAATTAACTCCAATGTAGTGTATGACACTTCTCTAGAATGAGATACTCCTCAGTTGAGTGTGCATGTTTGTGTATTTTGAGAAGGGTGAAGTGAGGGTGATTCCTTATATAAAGTGCCTTATGTCCTCTCTCTCACTCTCTTTCCTCCTCTCTGCCACGTTATGTGAAAAACACTAAACTAACTCAGCAGATAAACAGCTCCGGATCAAAACAACATCAATTTAGGGAGGAGCGAGAGGATGAGAGAAAGAAGTAGGAAGAAAGGAGACACCCATCAGGATTAATTCTGTACTGAATTAAAGGGAGTCCATTTTCAATCTAGTTCATCATTACAGTACTGTTAAAATGTCTGGAATATCCCAACCATCACAAAATGATTTTACAGCATTGCACATTGCTGAATTTTAGTTGCAATAACACTTTCTGGAAACTAAAACTATATGTATGTGAATATGTGGCTAAATAAGTTTAATAATATGAATAAAAGTATTTTAATAATATAAAATGTTTCATTAATTATGTATAAATCATTTATTTGTGAATGAAAGAGATTTTGATTGGTCGCACAAGATCAATTTCACACTTGTGGGGAAAAACCAAACATTAAACTGACTACAGCATTGTGCAAAAGAAGTTTTTAAGGAAAGAAACCTTTACCTCATGAAAAATTACAGTATATCAATGACATATAAAAAAAGTTATGAAAATAATATATGAGAGTCATAACATTTAAATGTAGGTTACCTACAGGTTAATTTTAAAAAATAAGACTAGAGTGCTGGTAATATGTCAGTTATTCATATTTATTTGACATAATTTGAATTCAGAATGATAAATTATGAAGAAGAAGTATAAAAAGACTGAAATCTCATCTCTCATTTCGTCCCTCTCTCTTTCGCTCACTATTATGATTTTATGTTATTGTTAAGTCATTTACTTCAAAAGATGTATGTGGCAAAAACATTTTGACGACAACATATGCCGTACCAGGTTGAACATTGTAATGAGGCTCTTAAAATGTGCTTCCAATGTTATAAAAATGTTTCTGCAATATTGTAAAAGCATGTATTTATCAAAAAAAAAAAAAAAAAAGAGGCATCTGTTTTATTAAATATGTAAGATAAAACCATTTTCACAACCTTTTCACAACTTAAGATAAAAAGGGTTTTACAATGTAGTTATGCTAGCTGGGATCACCCATCAAAGTGTCAATTCATGTGTACAGTAAGTGTGTTTGTGTGTGCATGTGTATGTTGGGAGTATGTGGGTTACAGCTATGTTTGGCCTTCACACACATAAAAAAAAGGTATGAAATTATTTATGGGATGCAAAAGCCAACAGCTTGTGTTCCCTTGAGAGAACCTGAGTGTATCAAAGTAGAAAAGTGTTTAAACAGTATTTTTGTCCTATTTTTAATGTTCCGTTTATCAAAATACGACTTCACACACACATCGCCTTCACACAACTCAAGCATTATTTGTTATAGAAAAAGGAAATTGAAAAAAACAATAATGCAGAGAACAATCAGCCAACAATACAACATTATTCAACAGTGAATTTGTTGATGACCCTCTCCTGACACTTCACAAATACAATCATTAATCTCTTACTTGCTCTTGAAGGTCACAAAGTCCCAGCTAGATTGGGTTGTATACTGGGAAGCATGCAAATTCAATTTTCAGCTAAGAAGTTATTAAAGCCCTCAAACCGAATACTATATTGCTTGGCCCCTACCTGTCACTACCTTTTAGGATCAACCTATATCACCATTCTATCCTTCCCAATAGAATAAACTTTGGGCCATAAATGGGAAAACATTGGTAATAAATACCTTCCCCGGCCTGTCACCCCACATTTTAGCTTCGGAAACACTGGTACCAATCTCAACTGGTATTACCACGATTCAGGAAAACTATTTAGTGCTTCCTGTAAAAGCGGTATCCTTCCCAACTACTGGTTTCAGATGACTGCTGTGTTTGTTTGTCGCTATTATGTCATGCACAATCCACCAGTGAAGGTCACCCATGCTCTTTTCGATGGGGAGTTTGTACTGAATCCTTCGTCTACCTTTGGGGGTCTGCAGTGAATACCTGTTGTCTGACGTATGTCTTCGCAGTCCAGTCAACAGCCTCTGTGCCAGGTGGACAGACGTGATACTAAGCCTCGCTGCCAAGTTCTTCACAGACATCCACCCCACGGTGGTAAACAGGTGGCAAATTTTAGTCAATCCTGCAGTCACCAGGACCTCCTGCAAGAGTGCAGTAAGTGCAGGATTTGTGTAGCACTGGCTCCCACTTAATTCAAAGCACCTAGCCAAACCTGGCTGAAAAACTAAAGTGATAGGTGGACTAACATGCTTTTCTTTGTGAAAAGCCTTGTAGACCAGCTTAAAGTGGCCAAGATGGTTTTTGGAACATTGTAACTTTTTTCTCCCCACCACCATTTTGAATCCAGTCCAGAAGATCAACCATGTACTGGAACAACCTGGACTGTGTTTTCCTAAAACATTGTAAGCCTAAGTAGATTGTAGAGCTGCCAGTGATTTCTACAATCTGCTTAGGCTTTTGATGCTTTTGAGAAACACAGCCCTGGACTTGCTTGGACAGAAACCACCTTAAGCTGGTTTTAGCTGGATTATTGGAAGTTTTCTTTAACAGAAAATACACTCTAAAAATAGATCTATATAGTACTAAAAGTGGTTCTTTGGCTCGTAATCATAGGGGAACCACTTTAAGTACTGTATAGCACGAAATTTTGGTGCTTCAGTGGTTCCTCAGCGGTTCTTCAGTGGTTCTTTGGGGTGGTTAAGGTGCTATATAGCACAACTGCCGTACAAAGAACCTGTTAAGCCCCTTTAAAAGTTCTTTACAAGCCAAAGAACCACTGTTGGTGCTGTTTAGCACCATTTTTGTTTAAAAAAAAAAAAAAAAAAAAATGTGATATAGCACCTTTTATGGGTTCTACATAGCACCATTTGACAAAGGTGTTTAGAGCACCTTTAAAGATATGGTGCATAGCACCAAAAGTGGTTCCCCTATGATTACGAGCCAAGAACCACTTTTAGTGCTATATAGCACTTTTTTTTTAGAGTGTAGTTATCCCAAAATGTTGAATTCTGTCATTACCTGTAAACCTGAACGACTTTCTTGAAACACAAAATTAGACATTTTGAAAGTTTCATGGAGGTCTTTTCATAGTGAACACATCGGCTACAAAATTGTTTTGTATGAGAAACTGACCAAATGTAAGTCATCTATCATTTATCTATTATATTATGCTATTATGTGCTCTATATTCCACTGTGTGGGTAACAAACTGAAATTTAATTATTATTCACTGATAATTTTCCCATTCAGTGAGCTGTTAATGTAAGAACTGCTGTAACCATATCTTTGAGCCAGTGAATTGAAATTTATGAAGAAAATTCAGTATAATTTGTGAACCAATTCATCTGGTTCATTGAAAAGAACTGGCTCAAAAGAAAGATTTGTTCATTGATCCGGTTCAGTCTGTTCACCACAAAGCTATTATGTACACTTTTTTTTTTTTTTTTTTTTATATATTTATTTATTTTTGCTGAAGTCACTTAGCTATCCAATGGAAGAGTGTGAAGATTCTTCAAAGAATTGTCCTTTTGAGTTTTATGGAAATTAACAACACAAAGGGTTTTGGAACAAAATGAGGGTAAGAACAGTCAGTAATGTCAGTTTTTCAGTTTCGGTTGAGCTATTTCGGTTGAGAATTGCACTGTTGTTTCTAAAAAAAGAAGTGCAGTGAGAAGGATGTGGGCATCAGCATATTTAGCATAGACAGCACTTTTTCTTTATAACCGTTAGCCAGAAAATGTCTGTGTTCGGTGACATCATAAAGAGCGTGCACTGATTCTGTCAGTGAATGAGATTTACACATGCATCTGTCGCTTACCCACTCTGAGCTGGGCCTAAACCTCCCTACCTCACCCTGTCTTAATACCCTCCTTTTACAGGCTGCTCTGCTGTCCCATTGATTTCATGTCTTTCAGTAAAGCTTTGGCTGCACGCCTTTCTGGTCACCTGATTACATCTAGACCCAACCCTACATTCATAACATGGACACACATACATGCACTTGCTGAATCCATGACTTGGCGAAGGTCACATTGGGTTTGTTTGCACAGGCTGCTGTATTCCTTTCTAAGTAAGGCTCAATCAAAAAAGCGTAGCGAGGGAATGAACAAACAACAAGATGAACTATTGAACGATAGAACGCGCTATTTGATTGGCTGTGTGTGTATGTATCTGTTTGTAGCCATCTGGCTTCCCTTGAATGAACAAAGATGAGGATTCCTAAAACACTTTATCTTTTTTAAAACGCTTTGTGCATGCCTCTTTCTCGCCTGGTGCACACACATACACATAACAATTTCGATAGCTGGCAGTTCAAACAATTGCAGTGTCTGTAGGTAACAAAACCGTTACTATCATGCTATCTTATCGTTAAGTTCTTGAGCTATGTCCTTTTGCTTCTTTGTCTTGGACTCGCTTGGTTTCTTATCTGAGCACTAACTCATGACTGCAGACTTCCAGGACTTAATGGAGAGTTCTGGAAATCAGTGGCTGCATGGGAAGCCTGGCTTCCACTAAAATTTCATCAAAATGTGGCAATCATGCATGACAAAATCTTTATATGTATGTATCTTGCAT
Organism: Ctenopharyngodon idella; assembly: GCF_019924925.1. NCBI lineage: Eukaryota > Metazoa > Chordata > Actinopteri > Cypriniformes > Xenocyprididae > Ctenopharyngodon > Ctenopharyngodon idella. The sequence goes on along the minus strand of NC_067220.1, from coordinate 16,303,252 downwards.
TTCAATATTCTAGTGAATGAGTGTCTAAAATGTCAACCCTGTGCGCCATCCATCTCCAAAGTGTAAGATCCTATCCTCCTTTCCTCTGCAATTTTTATGGGTACTTTATTCTGTGCCTGAATAGAAATCACAGGAAAAGGAAAAAAAAAAAAAAAAAAAAAGTTAATTCATGTCTTTTAATTAGCATGTCACATTATATTTCCAAAGCTGAAAATGGTCAAATTAAATGTATCATTTTCTTTAGGTTTTAAGTTAGCCTTTGATTAGCAAGCCAACAGCTTACTTTACTAGTTTAGCATGATCAGGCATTGAGGAAAGAGAATAGATTTTTTTTTTTTTTTTTTTCCTTTTTAGGATTTATTTATTTATTAACATTTATATCTTCAAGATACCAACTGGATGCTGCCCACTGAATTAAATATGTAGCATGATGAGATCATTTGACAATAATGTGACACCATACAGTGGAATAATGCTCATGTACATGCTAAATAAAAAAAAAAAGAAAAAAAAAGAAATAGTAGGCAGTGTACAGTGTATGTGGCAACAGTATTCAGTAACTATTAGTATTCCATTTCAGCCTTAGCCAGATATATGGTTAGCTGAAGTATGTTATGGCACATTTCAGCTAAATTCAGAATGCCATACTAGCATACTACTTATACTATATACAAATACAGCAGAAATATTAAAGGTGCAGACACAAAAGTTCACTGTCGTGTAGTAATGCATGAAGCACTGCTTATAAAGAAGTCACTTTCAAACCAAGCAGCATTATGGTTAACGTAGCAAGTTCAAAGATCTTCCCTAATGTGAAATTGAGCTGACTGAGCAATGGTAAATATGACTGCATCCTCGGCATGAAATGAATGATATGGATGATGGATAATAATTATTTGTAATAAACAACATTCCTTTAATATTCCATTAAAAAAAATGGTAATGCTATTTTGAATTTAAAGGGTTAGTTCATCCAAAAATGATCACCCTCACGTCGTTCCAAACCTGTAAGACCTTTGTTCATCTTCGGAACACAAATTAAGATATTTTTGATGAAATCCGAAAGGTATATAACTTGTCCATAGACATCAACACTTTCAAGGTCCAGAAAGGTACTAAAGACATCATTAACCGTTGATGTGACTGCAGTGGTTTAACCTTAATTTTATGAAGCGATGAGAATACTTTTTGTGCACAAAAATAACAACTTTATTCAACAATATCTTCTCTTCTGTGTCATTCTCATACGTTGTTTACGTCCAGCGCTTCCAGGTTCTACGTCAGAACGCCCAGCTCCTGCGTCAGCATCACACGCATGCGCCGTGCTGCTCACGTGATCAGCTTTGGCCAATACTGAGCCGGCATTTGGATGTAAACATGGAAGCCTTCACTGTGCTTACTGCATCAACTGCGTAAGGATAATGTAAAAAATCATCTGGTAGGATGGAAAAAATTTTCTCGTCGCTTCATAAAATTAAGGTTGAACCACTGTAGTCACGTCGACTGTTTTAACGATGTCTTTAGTACCTCTTGGATTTCATCAAAAATATATTAATTTGTGTTCCGAAGATGAACGAAGGTCTCACGGGTGTGGAACGACATGAGGGTGAGTAATTAATGACAGAATTTTCATTTTTGGGTGAACTAACCCTTTAACATTAATTAATCTTGTTTCTTGATAATTGACCAAAACTAGGACTTGGTAGTACAGTATAGAAGTATTTTCTGTGAGTAATATTGCAGATGCAAAAATACGCTAGATGCTAGTACACATTTTGCCATTGATAAGTGACATCTGTGCTTCCCCAATCTTGAGAAACACCAGCCGCTGCTGCTGGAAATCAACTTAGTCTCATTAATACTGCATGAAGGCATGAAGGCCTTTTCTGTTTTGCCTCTTGAGGTTGCTTGTTTTGACAGCATGTCCCTGCACTAGGCCAGAACCCTTTCAGCCACCCTGTTCCGAATAAGGTCAAACTATACCATACAGTGCATCTGTGAAGCAAGACCTTTTAGAAAGCATCATGGTTTGAGTTGCGTGAACTTTACATTGTTTTGATATTTCAGAATGGTTTGACAGACTATGGTAATGCATATCTTTACTTTAGGCTTGTTCTACAACACAGCATTTGCTTTTAAGCAATTAAAACTTTAATGTACGTTTGAGCTATTCACTCACGGGGTTTAGTTCAAAAAGAAAAATGCCTGGGGCTGTTTTTGTTGTGCAGCAACAATGCACACAGAATTGTTGTGTGCTCGGATACTTAAGTGTGTGAACCTGAAACGATTCACAGCTGTGGCAGGTGGCCTGTCCTGGAGTAGTGATGTTTACCTCTGTTATGGGGGTTTGGATTTAAGTTAATGCCACCAAGCTTCTCCCTTAGCTTGGAGAAACAGAGTGGAGATCTATCATGTGTCAGGCGGACGGCATATTTGATTGACAGGCTGGCAAGAGGGTGAAGCTTGTCAGCACTAGGCATTTCAGCAGTTACTAAGACTTATGCTGTCACAGATACCATCACAAACAGGCCTGGGAAAACAGTCAGTTGACCTGGGTGATGTAGTTGTTGGGTAATGTCAGCTAACGAACTTGCGACAATCGGGACACTTGAAAGTTCTTGTAGTTCAGTCTGGGCCCATATGTAGGCTTTTTTTTATTACCCTTCATAGTTGTCACACAATGCTGTGCTGGCGTATTTTGCATTAGCATTCTCTTTTTTTCCAGCTTGTGGTCCCTGTCCCTTAGCAGCCTCTAAAATAGAAGCCTAATTAGCTTCCCCAGGTAGTGAAGAGAGAACAGAAGACAATATCTGGCTCCTTGTCAACACACATGGCGCCGAGTGCACAAATAAAGCAGCATGCGAGGGTGGGTGGCTATAGGGAGGAGAAACCCACTGTTTAAACATCAGGGTGCTTCTGCCAGAAAACTCCAATTTTGGCTCGTCATACTGGGTCACACGGGGAAAACTCGGGCACCGGTCCCTCCAGGCTTGATGCACGGCTGCAGGTAGCAACAGCCTGGTGGAGTACTTGTGAATTTTCCCCTAGTTAAGTTGGACTCACTTTGTGCGCTTTGGCAGTGCTGCACAAAACAGGCGGGACGATTGGGGGATGTTGTATCCCCTCTTGAGTGGCAGGATGTTCAGGTATTTGTTGGAAGCCCCCTGCGTATGGTGAGAGACCATGAAACATATTTTCCCAATGCATTTTGTTCTCTCTTACCTCACAGGAGATGTCCTGGCAGCTCTGAAATGTAAATCCTTGTAGGAAACTTTACTTGTGTCATCCACCCACCATCATGAATTGTTTTTGTTTTCTACCAGCACACGCTATTGCAGAAAAAAAAAAAAAAAAAAAGATTAGCACTTTTGTCAAGCCCATGAAAGATATCTAATTATGGTCACCTATAGGAGACAAAAGAGTATCAAGTCTTGCTTACTTAGAACAGTAATACATTTAATACATTTGTAAAGAACAAATACATGTCTACACATTCAATTATTTAGCAACATTATATATATATATATATATATAAAACATATTAAAAGATTAGTTCACTTTAAAATGAAAATTACCTCAAGATTTACTCACCCTCAAGCCATCCTGGGTATATATTACTTTCTTCTTTCTGATGAACACAATCAGATATATATTAATAAATATCCTGACGCGTCTAAGCTTTATAATGGCAGTGAACAGGGCCAACGAGTTTGAAGCTCAAAAAAGTGCATCCATCCATCATAAACGTACTCCACACGGTTTCAGGGGGTTAATAACGGCCTTCTGAAGCGAAGAGATGTGTTCATGTAAGAAAAATATCCATATTTAACAAGTTATGAAGTAAAATATCTAGCTTCTGCCAGACTTCCTTCCATATTCAGTTTATGAAGAAAGTGTAATGCCTCTAGCAGTTCAAAATGCTTATGCTACGTCCTGCACCTTCTGTATTCAAATTACAGAAAAAGATTTTTTTTTTTTTCAGAAGTTGAATACAGAAGGCGGTCTGGCGGAAGCTAGATATTTTACTTTATAACTTGTTAAATATGGATATTTTTCTTATACAAACGCATTGCTTCGCTTCAGAAGCCTTCCGTTCACTGTCATTATAAAGCTTGGACGCATCAGGATATTTATTAATATAACTCCGATTGTGTTCATCAGAAAGAAGAAAGTCATATATACACCTAGGATGGCTTGAGGGTGATTAAATCTTGAGGTAATTTTCATTTTAAAGTGAACTAATCCTTTACATTTACTTACACAGACAGTCACTTGTAGCGTGACAAGCCAGCAATCCAGTTTCCCACTCAAAATGCATGTGGATCAGATACTATTGTTCTGCAACTGCCCCTAGTGGCTGGGAGTATTCTTGATGTTGTGTGGTGACTTATATGCTGCCTTCACATGCTCTCAGAATTATCGTAAATACAAGTTTCCTAGGTAAAAATTGCACATGAACGCCCTCCCATTTCAGTTAAATGCAATGAGCTTGTAATCACGACTTCAGAAGAGGGAATTATCAAATTTCCAATAGCACGTGAAGGCAGCATTAATTATGTTGTGAACTTTTGTAAATGAGTTGTGCACCTGTTGAACACCATAAAAACATCCTTTAAATTAATTCATGAAAAATTGCTTGATATTAAGAGAGATACTTAAGATACTTGATATCTTAAATTAAGTTTCTTTTTCATAGCCTATATACCACTGCAGGAATGTGTCCTAAAACTACAGTAGTTAGCATTTTAGCTCTTCCTGTTTCATCATATTCAAGTCAGTGGGCTTTTTAAATGCGTTTTTGGTTAAATGCCTGAAATTAGGTCTGTGGTTAACACACGCTCAAGATAGTTTCTTGTTTTATTCTACGACATAAAATAGTAATACCTTACTTGTGATTTTTTAGGTTTTTTTATTGAAACTCTATTGACAATTTGCTGTTCTTTAGCATCTGAAACCATTTGTCTTACAGTATTCTCTCAAAACATCAATATCTTATTCAGTTTTGCTTCTCATGTAAATGTAAGTACTTTTTAGATTTTTAGAAACAACACAAAGTCATCAGTGTAAGCATTTAAGCATTCCCCTGCATGTGTGTGATTTCACAAAAAAGCAATGGCGTATTTTTATCCAGATGCTCCCCAAAAATCTCACGCTGAAGCAAAAATGAAGAGAAAATCACACCATCAGTCTTACTAATGTATGTTTTCCTACCAGATGATTTAGTGTTTTCCTTGCTGTGATTTCATGTGACGCGTGCCACAAATACACGCAGCTGTCAGATCCATCCTCATCCTCCTACTCAGATGACGAAGGATCGTCGTGGAAAGCTTTGAGCGTTCAGGCGGCTAATGTTTTAACTGCACGGCGCTCACTCGTGAAACGTACGCCATGAAAGATGTCATAATTGTGCCTGGATTGCACAAGACACCTGCTCCGTTTTCCTCGCCTAGTCCAAGCTTTCTAATCTAATACACAACATTTCAGGCTGAAGTGGTAGCGCGACACGACCAAATGTGCATCTAAGAAGGTTGACAAACTGCGTTAGACTCGAAGCCTTGGCACTGGCGTTCGGTTCTAGTAGAAGGCACTAATTAAAAGTGTAAGATGTTGATTAAGATTGAGCTTGCTATGGAGATACCCTTGAGGGAACCTCAAAAAGAGCTGAACGTGAAGTAAAGGGAGCAGATTAACAACAGAGGGGCTTTTCTTTAGAAAGACTGTCGCTCCTGTTTATGCAGTGCTAACTGTCGATACCTCTGCCTTGATTCACCTTTCAAAAGCCAGAGAGCTTGTACAGAGATGGCAACATTTAATTAGCTGCAAATCTGTGCTGTCTGCTGCCTGGCATTAAATTACATCCCTGACTGATATGACCTTTTTAAATGATGTATCGATTTGTTAATACTGCTTAGCATTAGCGCCTGGGTGACACGATGTCGTCGCGCAAAATTGAAGTAATATTTGTGCTGGTATTGATTTAGTGAAAAGGCGGAAGACGGTGTGATATTTTCGGGTCTGTTTGCTTAGTGGATTCTTCTTTCCTGCTGGGTTGACACATCACTGCATCCCTCCATCTCTCTCTCTCTTACACACATGCACATGCACTTTTTTTTTGTAATAATTAACCGAGGAGGCTGAAAGATGTGATTTCCAGCACTTGAAAATAAATTATCAAAAATAGAACAGCATATTACAGTGACATTAAACATATCAACCTTTATAATTGTCTTACTTTTATTCTTACTTTATTAATGGTAGAATTAGAAAATGTACTAGTAAAACTGTATGAATTCCTGTACTTTTGGAGTATATATGCTGTATTGAATGAAGAATGATTAGGAACCTTCTTTGCAGGTGTTGCAGAGCATTATGACATGTAGATCATTTACAATTCAGTATGTGAGTGACATCATTGTTTTGAGTTAGATTTTGAATCTGTTTCAGTCATTGGATATTTTACAGATTCACCGCATTGACCAACAAGCTGCTTGGTTTAAAAGTAACTTCTGTGTAAGCTGTGCTTCATTCATCTCTACACTATTGACACTAGATAATTGACCTTTTTTTGTCACCAAAAGCCTGTTCACACCAAGAACAATTGAGATTAAAGGGTGAGTTCATCTAAAAATGAAATTTCTGTCATTAAGTACTCACCCTCATGTCATTCCAAACCTGTAAGACCATCTTCAGAACACAAATTAAGATATTTTTGATGCAAGGTTTTTTTTTTTTTTTTTTTTTTTTAATTTCCCATAGAAAGCAACAAAATTTCCACATTCAAGGTCCAGAAAAGTAGTAAAGATATCGTTAAAATAGTCAACATGACTACATTGGTTCAACCTTAATGTTATGAAACGACAAGAATACTTTTTGTGCGCAAAAACAAAACAAAAATTATGACTTTATTTAACAATTTCTTCTCTACCCTGTCATTCTCCTACGCAACACGCAAGCGTCGTGCTGCTCACGTGAACAGCGTCGGCCAACAATGAACCACAATTCTGACGTAGAACATGGAGGTATTCTTGTCGCTTCATAACATTAAGGTCGAACCACTGTAGTCACATTGACTTTTTTAATGATGTCTTTACTACTTTTCTGGACCTTGAATGTGATAATTTCGTTGCTTTATATGGGAGATAAAAAAACTCTCGTATTTCATCAAAAATATCTTAATTTGTGTTCCGAAGATGAACGAAGGTCTTGCGGGTTTGGAACGACATGAGGGTGAGTAATTAATGACAGAAATGTCATTTTTGGGTGAACTAACCCTTTAAATATAGCGATAACTATATTAGCGTGAACAACAACAGATGACAAAATTATAAATATTATAAGCGCACACTTCAGTTATGTCGTTTGGATTATGACAAAGCCACTTTTGCAGGGAAGGATACCAGAGCCATTTTTTTTTTTTTTTTTTTGAATGGAGATCAATGGAGGAGATGCTTCACTACACTGAATAAACCACTTTTGTGGGAAAACGGCTCATCGACAGCCCATCTGCCCATGTTTGCTCTTAAACATTGTTTTGGATTGATCTATTTTTAGAGTTTACACTGAAAAAAAATGCTGTTTTGTGAGAGAAGTCAAGGACAACTCTTTTTTTTCCCCATTCATTTATATGGTGTCCACTAACAGTGACTGACTGACACACAACTCTGAATGAAATTCAAAGACATCAAGGCTGTAATGTGATTGGTTATCAAGTCACACGTGTTCCAAGTTAGCCGTTATGCTTTCTCCAACGGTAGAGCTATGGACCCTCGTATCTCCCAATAATAAGACCATCTCTGATTATGATTGGCTGTCAGTGTTTTTATCATTCATCTGCTGAAAAGAAAAACTGTTCTGAATGTGATTACAATGTTTTTGTGTCATTATCATTGTCTGTGGTGTGAACTTCCCTAATAATAGTGTGTAACTATTATTAAAACTTTATTTTATTGTTATCATTGTAGTTGTGTGAAAAAAAATGTAAATCTTATTTTTTTTTTTTTTTTTTTTTAAAAGAAAAAAAGTCTAACAATATTTATAAAAACATACTTAAAGCTGAAATTATCTACAAGTCTAGATGGAGTAGTTGAGGCTGAATGAACTGCTGAAAGTAAGGGGAATAATAAAAAAAAATAAATAAATAAATAAATAAAAAAATGTGTGTGAGAGTTTTTCAATAGAGTACTCCACTATATAAATTGCTGTATTCCATCTTTGTTTCTTCAGACTCCAAAATAGGAGTGTCTGGACTTTGAAGTCTCAGCAGACTGTGTCCCAATATAGTCTAGTGTATAACATCATTAGCAGCGCAGGTTAGCACAATCTGCTGGTGTATTGCTGGGATAGCAGGGTTTAAAAACAGAGTGATAGGCTACTGTACATCCTTACAAGATTTGTGTGTGTGTGTGTGTGTGTGTGTGTGTGTGTGTGTGTGTGTGTGTGTGTGTGTGTGTTTGTGTGGAGCTTTGTATGACTCATAGCTCCATTTATAAAGAAAAATAAAACTTTCGTGACACACATAGGACATAGTCTTTTGCTTCCATTTTTCACAAATTTTTGGGCATAGGGATGTGCAGTCTGTGCCATTTTTCTGCTTTAAAAGTTAAAAAAAGAGAGAAAAATGATTGAACAACTACCATCAATAAAGTTATATAACAAATTTTCAAATCAATACACCGTAATTTATATGTTTAATGGTGAATGTTTAGAAAAATGAGTTCTACCGGTTGATATATAAATTAAAACAGATTCAAAATATATTATTTTAAAATGTTATACATTAACAAAACAAGGGTTTAAGGTTAAATGTGAGTGAATGAATGAACAATTATTATTTAATATATATACAGGTGCTGGTCATATAATTAGAATATCATCAAAAAGTTGATTTATTTCACTAATTCCATTCAAAAAGTGAAACTTGTACATTATATTCATTCATTACACACAGACTGATATATTTCAAATGTTTATTTCTTTTAATTTTGATGATTATAACTGACAACTAAGGAAAATCCCAAATTCAGTATCTCAGAAAATTAGAATATTACTTAAGACCAATACAAAGAAAGGATTTTTAGAAATCTTGGCCAACTGAAAAGTATGAACATGAAAAGTATGAGCATGAACAGCACTCAATACTTAGTTGGGGCTTCTTTTGCCTGAATTACTGCAGCAATGCGGCGTGGCATGGAGTCGATCAGTCTGTGGCACTGCTCAGGTGTTATAAGAGCCCAGGTTGCTCTGATAGTGGCCTTCAGCTCTTCTGCATTGTTGGGTCTGGCATATCGCATCTTCCTCTTCACAATACCCCATAGATTTTCTAAGGGGTTAAGGTCAGGCGAGTTTGCTGGCCAATTAAGAACAGGGATACCATGGTCCTTAAACCAGGTATTGTTAGCTTTGGCACTGTGTGCAGGTGCCAAGTCCTGTTGGAAAATGAAATCTGCATCTCCATAAAGTTGGTCAGCAGCAGGAAGCATGAAGTGCTCTAAAACTTCCTGGTATACGGCTGCATTGACCTTGGACCTCAGAAAACACAGTGGACCAACACCAGCAGATGACATGGCACCCCAAACCATCACTGACTGTGGAAACTTTACACTGGACCTCAAACAACGTGGATTGTGTGCCTCTCCTCTCTTCCTCCAGACTCTGGGACCCTGATTTCCAAAGGAAATGCAAAATTTACTTTCATCAGAGAACATAACTTTGGACCACTCAGCAGCAGTCCAGTCCTTTTTGTCTTTAACCCAGGCGAAACGCTTCTGACGCTGTCTGTTGTTCAAGAGTGGCTTGACACAAGGAATGCGACAGCTGAAACCCATGTCTTGCATACGTCTGTGCGTAGTGGTTCTTGAAGCACTGACTCCAGCTGCAGTCCACTCTTTGTAAATCTCCCCCACATTTTTGAATGGGTTTTGTTCCTCTCCAGGGTGCACTTATCCGTATTGCTTGTACACTTTTTTTCTACCACATCTTTTCCTTCCCTTCGCCTCTCTATTTATGTGCTTGGACACAGAGCTCTGTGAACAGCCAGCCTCTTTTGCAATGACCTTTTGTGTCTTGCCCTCCTTGTGCAAGGTGTCAATGGTTGTCTTTTGGACAACTGTCAAGTCAGCAGTCTTCCCCATGATTGTGTAGCCTACAGAACTAGACTGAGAGACCATTTAAAGGCCTTTGCAGGTGTTTTGAGTTAATTAGCTGATTAGAGTGTGGCACCAGGTGTCTTCAATATTGAACCTTTTCACAGTGTTCTAATTTTCTGAGATACTGAATTTGGGATTTTCCTTAGTTGTCAGTTATAATCATCAAAATTAAAAGAAATAAACATTTGAAATATATCAGTCTGTGTGTAATGAATGAATATAATATACAAGTTTCACTTTTTGAATGGAATTAGTGAAATAAATCAACTTTTTGATGATATTCTAATTATATGACCAGCACCTGTATTAGAGGGTGGCTAAGCTTGTTCACTTGGTTAGTGGCCTTATCTTTAGTCTCTGCTTTTGTTATTTACCTGTTCTGTCCTTAAATCTCTATGTAGTTCTGTTTGCCTGTCTGACCTCCCCTCTCTCTCTATTTTTTCTTTCTCTTTCTGCTGGAACAAGCAGATGTAATCTGAGTGAGTGAGTAGTTGGTGAGCGTGTTAATAGTGTTAGGCTGTAGGCAGGGTGCTGTTCTGGTCCAGCTCGGCTGCACATGCATTTGATGGATCACTCTGCTGTCAGATCAATTTTAGAAATGCATTGGAACCGGAGAGACAAAGAGAGAAAGAGTGAGCAAGACATGGAAGGATAGAGAGGGATGGTCAGGGGCGGAGTAAAGTGGGTATGGAACCACACCGCGCAATATAAAAGGGTGGACATATGAAAGGCACTGGGAGTAAGAGATATAAAGACGATACCGCCACAGGAGATGGCAGAAACAAAGTGAGAAACAACAATGGGCTAAAATGGTATTGCTAAAGAATGTGTGGGAGACTGAAAGGTAAAAAAACAAAAAATGTAAGTGAAAACTATTCGATATTTCCATCTCCATCGCCCTTGATATTTATAGCTGATGAGGACTTGAGGCTAGAGAAAAAGAATGATCTCTTTCACCCATGTGTTGAAACTGGTGGAAACTGACTATTAACTACACTCCTCCACACAAACTAAAATCCACTTTCTTCGATTTGCACGCCACAAATATGTAGAAAATGTGCACATACTCGCTCTTTACTACAACTGGAGCAGCAAAGGTCATGTATACCATTGTGAAAGAGAGAGGGCTGTTGCTCAGGCAGGTTTAGATGTTTATCAGTGCTGAAGAGCTTGAAGAGGAGCTTCAGATGAGGTTGAGGGACACTCTAGGGCTGCACGATTAATCAAAGTAAAACGGTAATTGCCATATGGCTTAGTGCGATTATCAAATCACAAAGGCTGCGATTTAATTAAATAAATATATGCACTGTGTGTTTTTGAGTTAAGTGCGGCATTTTGCTCTGTTAAACGTGAGCAGCTCATGATCCAGTTTTCAGGAGCCTCTCTGTTTGTGGTAAATGCTGCTCCACAAGAAATCATCCCTGCATGGATTGCATCTTGCATTTGGGAACGTAACGTGTGACAACCATCTTCCCAAATGTGTAATGAGAAACGCTTATAAGCCAGCTGTTGTCAGCAGTGCAACCTGCAGATATCCACCTAAATTAAAGTTTGGTGCTTTATAGTTTGAAAATTAAGAAATATTTCTTCATTAATTATTATTATTATTAGTAGTAGTAGTAGTAGTAGTAGTATTGGTACTATTATTAGTGTTACTTTATAGTCATATCACATTTGTTTGGCTAAACTGAACAGCTCTACAAACAAGAGCAGCAAACCTACAGATTTTAAACTGCATTTTTTGGCAATTTTAGAATACTCTAGTAAACTCTGCTTCTTCAGTGTTTCTTTGCAGCTTGAGTTGATTCTTTTGAGTTACTTTGGCTGGTTTTAGAGGGGTTTTGAGTACTTTTTATAGCAAGTCAGACTTTGAGACCAGCTGGCTACCCAGCTAAACACCATTAAAGTGGGGAGACCAGTTAAACCAGCATAAGACCAACAATTTGGCCAGTGGGGAGACCAGTTAAACCAGCTTAAGACCAACAATTTGGCCAGGCTGGGAGACCAGTTAAGTCTAGCAAAGGCATTTTTTTTCGGCACGGAAAGTGCTACCAAATTTTAACTTCCCAAGTCTTTAATTTGCTTGATCAAACAGGTAATAACATCCCCAAACATCCCCTTCACTCGTTGGTAGAGTCAAAGGAGTTGGACATGCTCGAACAAACAGAACAATATTTTGAAGGAGTAACAGTGTTCCATTCTTCTGGAAGTCAACCTTCGAATGGTGTGCACATACAATAGTTGTCTCTGCACAACTGAGATAGGAGAAAGTATTTTAACATAGAAAAATTAACTCTACAGCACCGGTTTTCTAAAGAACTAGAAAATAAAAAGTCCTTTGTTAAATTGGAAAAAAAAAAAAGGTTATTTTTCGACATAGGACTGCAAAACCCTTTTTACTTTAATTGGAACATTTTATTTTTATGAGTGAATGGTGTAGAGGAGATTTGAGAGTTGTTGAAGAGTGTTTGGAGGGAGATTGAGAAGACATTTGTGGAGCTGGAGAGTTGGCTGAGGGGAGTTTTAAGGTTACAGAGAGGTTGGGGAGTTTGAGGTCTTTAGTTGAGCCGATGCATGCTGAGAGACTGTGAATTAAAAAGCAAAAGGAAGATGTGACTGACAGATGGAGCTTGTGGAAGAAGTGACAATCGTTTGTCCACTTTTTCCTTGCCCCACATATTTCCCTATCCAGTACCACTTCTCACTCTCTAGCTTTTTTTTCTGAACTGCCTTGTTGCCTGTCTACATAGGCAGCAGTCTTCTAAGGCAGCATTCTAATCAAAATAGAGCCTTATAAGAGAACAATTTATGTTTACAACACTCTACATAATCAGCAACTGCACACCCTACACACAGATATGTCAAAGGAGCTTTCCATTAGCATGTTGATATCGGTTAATCAACTTTGCAACTACATGTCAACAAACTCTCATTAGATTATTAGTAGACTGTAGTAGTAGACTGTTAGGGTTAGCAGAATAAGTTGACATGTAGTTGCAAAGGTACTTATAGTCAGTATATCTGTTCGGGGAACATCAAAGTAAAGTGTTAGCAGATATTAAGCAGTCTACTAATACACTAATGACTGGTAGCTGACATGTAGTTGCAAAGTTAGGCCTACATACATACTCTAAAACAACAATTTCTGGGTTGTTTGGCAACCCAGCGCTATTCATATTCAGTGGCGAGTCAATAGGCTTATTCGCAATGAACTACACTAGCCTGCCACCGGCTGGTGAGATCTGCTGGTTGCAGGCGGGGGAGAAGTACAGAGACGGCTGTCAGGTCGGACACTTCGTGCTTTCCGTAGTGTGCTGAACCAACGTCATTCATGGCAGACCACGTGATGTTTGCGTTTATTGTAGCCAAAGAAGTGGATGCGATTGAAATTCTCATGTTTTGAATATCAGATATTCAATATCAAGATTGGTTAAATACAGGAACTTGTACACGCAATATGTCACCCTTGTCATCAAATCTGACCAATGAGAATAAAGTGTGTTGTCATCAAAGCTTTCTCAGCCGATTTTGAGCAACTGCAGCGCCTGACCTAGGCAACTGGTCTCGTTTTGCTCTCGCGGTACTTTGATGGCACGTGTGATTGTAAGGCGGCTGCAGAGCCGTTCAAAAGGTGTGTTCGACATCGGCTGCGGCTGGATGCAACCGATCGGCGAGAGTAGCCGTGTGCAGGCGGGGAGGAGCTGATAACGGAGACGTGAAGTCAGACACTTTCTGCTTCCCGTAGTGACGCTCGTGCTGCGTTTGCATACTTTATCACAGCTGAAATGAAATAAATGCAATATTTGACTAATACACTGATGTTTCAGAGACATTTTCATTCAATACTTTATGTACTGCTTACAGTGTTTTTTTTTATTCTTTTACAAGAATAACGTTCAACATAAGCATTTATTATTTAAATACTAATGTAGTGGGGTCTGCGTTTTTTATCAGTTTTATTTTGATAAACATGACACAATGCTTTAACTGTTAAAAAAAAAAAATGCAGATTTGTGAGCATTAGTGGAACTGAAGTTTTCAGAATAAATACGAAACACATGTGATCATTGTCATGCGGTGAATCCGGCCAATCGTGGAACAGCTGTGTGGTCATCAGAGCCCGTGCAGCCGCTCTTGAGAAACTGCGCTGGCTGACTCTGTCGGCTGCTCTCGAATTGCACTTGCAGTACTTTGGAGCCATACATCACAGTCACATAGCATCGGCGCTGTCTCAAGTCGGACAAAATTTCTAACCGGCATGCACTGCTTCAAGTCAGCCGCTATTGGTCTGTGCAGCGCTGCATGAAGTCGAACAAGCCTAAAGTTGGACAAATTTTCTAACCAGAATGCATTGCTTTTGTCAGGCTGCAGCTGATCTTTACGTCGTCACATGAAGTCGAACAAGCCTAGTCTTTTACAATCATAAAATACTCAAACTTTTAGTAAAGACGTGACAGGAGTAGCAAGAGCAGCCAATGGGAATCGGTGGGAAGAAAAGTGGTATCTGTTTCAGTTCATTAAATAACAAACTTATATATTCATGTTTGAAAATTTACATCAAAACCAGCTTTACCTTGTGCCATCTCGTCTGTCAGACATTTCAATCCAACAAACGCATAGCGCGACCACAGCTGCAATGCTAGTACACTAGATCAGTAGCGTTCCATCAAAGTACTGGTGCGTTCAAGTCCTCCTGAGAAGTTCGTATTTACGAGGTGGGAAGTCGTGTTTACGACGGCAGGGGCGTTCAAATCACTTTTGTCGGAGTAAGATGGCGGTGTACCTTCACTTAATTAATTACACAAAAATACAACACTTCTACTTCTAGAAAATGAAAAGCAAAGAATGTGCATTACTTGTATTTTACTTTTTTATGTTTTTAATTCATTTATGAAGCCATTATAAACTTTATCGCTACATATTATATTGTTATATTATAATGCTATCATATTTTTTGCTGGAAATTAGCTTACTTCGTTTGTGAATAGAAAAGCCTGACAACTTCACTGCTAAATACCTTTAAGTATTGTGGTATTTCGCCATGTTTCTCACTGACACGCCCCCAAGTCGTACAGATCGGGGCTTAAAGAAAATCCCGAGCTCCCCACTCGTATGACATTGTGGTGGCGTTCATGTCCGTCCTGCTCGTAAATACGATCTTTCCGACATGACTTGAACGCACCATAAGATTCATGGAGTCGTATGCTCTTCAAATGCTCTCGCGGTACTTTGATGTCATGCGCCGATCGGCCTGCGTAGCGCCGATGCATCTCGAACAAGCCTATTGTAGTCAGTGGAGCGCACGTGACGACAGCTTGGTAACATACAGCGATGTCGCGCAGTGTTTCAGTCCTGGTCGCGCATTTGTTTGGCAGGAGGTGAAACTTCCATTGTGACGCTGGCGTGTCATTCGCTTTGAGTGTAGTTCCGGTGTATGCTGCGTTTGTAGAAGGCTAGCCGTCCAAGCAGACGCTAGCTGTGATGTACATATAAACAAAATAAGGTAAATCGTGTGACTACAGACGTTTTCCTATTTGTGTAGTAATAATTTGATAGGAATACAATGTAATACAAACCGTAATTTCATCAGGAAGTTTCCCCTCAGGACGCTTTCTCTCAGAACAGAACAAAATGACTGTTGACAAATGTATCCGGTTTTAACCGGTTTGGGACAGACTACTCACCGAACATTGGGTTACACTGACCCATCAGGTATTGAGAGGGGGTTCATAATTTGTATTGACAGTAAAAAAAATGACCCAGTAGTTGTTACAGAAAAGCTACCCAGCACCTGGGTAAAAATATTACAAATAACGCAATAAAATGACCCAACAGGATGAACCCAGCATTTGGGTTAGAAAAATAACCCAGGATTACTATTGCAATAATTTTTGTTTCCATCATCTGTAATCATTGTTTTTTTTTTTTTTTAATCTTATTTTTCACATTCCTATACCAGGACCATTTTTTCCCCCCAAATTGTTTCAGTGTCAATTAGTTAAACAGTGCTTAATTAATAATGCATGGAAAAGCATTGACACAATTCTCTTACACAAAAAGAAGATAAAAAGCAGAGAAACTAATTGGATCAAAGAAAAAGGTCAATGAAACAGTACATTTTTATTCAACATTTAAAGAGTTTTTGTTTAGTGCGCATTTGAAGTTGTTGCTGTTTTTTTTTTCCTTCCCTGTAAGCTACCATGACTATTAAGAGAATTAAGAAACCTGAAACAAATTTCTCTTTCTGTTCTTTCTCACTAGATGACCCAGGAGCAGTACATCCTGGCATCTCAGCCAAACCCCCTCCAAAGGCCGGGATGTGCTACCGTGTACCCGGTGGGGATTTACGGCTGGCGAAAGCGCTGTCTCTATTTCTTCATCCTCCTCCTCCTCGTCACCATGATCGTCAACCTAGCCTTGACCATCTGGATCTTAAAAGTCATGAACTTCACCGTGGTGAGCACTTATCTGTCTTTTATTGTGTTCCTCTCTCTGATTATATGTTCTTTTAACGCTAATACAAGCAACACCATTACTATTGCTTTTACTTACGACCAACCCCTACATTAAGTATTAAACATTGGTGCATAACTCGTCCTGTGCTACAGACATGAATTATACCACAAATTGGGCTGCTTTTTGAAGAGAGATGTGCTATTACTCCCATAGTCCTGCATTGAAGGAAGGGTGTAAGCCTTATCTAGGAACCTGAATATCATTGAGACTATCATAGTCTCTGTTAACATTAGTTAATAAAAATACAACTGTTCATTGTTAGTTCATGCTAGCACGGTTCCATTAAAGGATTAGTTCACTTTCAAATGGAAATTAGTCCAAGCTTTACTCACCCTCAAGCAATCCTAGGTGTATATGACTTTCTTCTTTCTGATGAACACAGTCAGAGATATTTTAATAAACATCCTGACACATCCGAGCTTTATAATGGCTGAAGAAAGTCTTATGAGCTGAAGAAAGTGCTTCCATCCACATCCATCCATCATAAACATGTACTCCACACAGCTCCAGGGGTTAATAAAGGCCTTCTGAAGCGAAGCGATGCATTTGTGTATATGTTAAATATCCATATTTAACATATTTATGAAGTAAAATATCTAGCTTCCGCCAGACCGCCTTCCATATTCAAGGTACGAAGAAAGTGTAAACTGGTTTCTCGTCAGTTACACTTTTTTAGTAAGTTGAATAGGGAAGGCATAGGACATGCCGTAAGCTTTTTGAACTGCAAGAGTTTTACACTTTTTTTCGTACATTGAATACTGAAGGCGGTGTGGCGGAAGCTAGATATTTTACTTCATAACTTGTTAAATATGGATTTTTTTTACACAAACTCATCGCTTCACTTCAGAAGGCCTTTATTAACCCCCCGGAGCCATGTGGAGTACACATTTATGCTGGATGGATGTGGATGGCTGCACTTTCTTCAGCTCATACTCGTGACCCCTGTTCACTGCCATTATAAAGCTCGGATGCGTCAGGATATTTATTAATATATCTCTGATTGTGTTCATCAGAAAGAAGAAAGTCATATACACCTTTAATTTGAAAGTTAACTAATCCTTTAAATAATATTAACAGATGCAAATTTTGATTTTAATTATACAGTATGTTTGTAAATGTTGCAAATTTAGCGTAGACAAGCACCACTCATATTTTCTTGAGAAAATGTAAAAATCTAGTCATATCTGATTCTCAGCAACTTGGTGTACATTTGTTGTATTATCTCATTGGCTCAAATACTCTGTCTGCTTTTTTCTATTTGTGTGAATGACCTTACTCAGATGGTCTGGTGTACTAGCTAGCAAGCATGAGGTCACAGCACTTTATTTACCCAGCTGATTTGTCCTTGTTTAACAGCATCTGCCACACATGCTGGCTATACAGAATTACAAAGCATGGGCTGCCTGGATCAGCGGAGTTGTGAACCTACTCAAAAATGAACACTGTGGTTTGTCTGCTGAGACCGCAAGAAGAAATGAGAGGACTTTGTGGCTTTGTACAAGTGTGTGTGTGTGTCTGTATGATTTAGGAAGTGACTGTGTAAGCACTACAATGGAACTACAATACCTCTTTGTAGAGTTAGCACGTGTTTGAGTCTCTGCTATTGTAACACATGACAGGCTCATGAAACCTCTTATTGGCGTATGTGCTCATGTGTGGTCGTAGGCCCTACTGTGGAGTAGTGTTGGGTGAAATTCTCCTTAGTCATATCGTCCTATCATCCTATCATTAATTTACTTATTTATTTACTTGATTATTTGCTTATTTCTTTAATTATTTACTTAGTTTTAATGTCATGGGAAATCAAAAGTCGTGTAGGAATATTTCACCCAAAAGTCAAGCCTGTGGATATCACACAGGCAATTTGAAAACTTTGCATGAGAGTTATGCCAGTGAAGGCGTCTCAAACTACAATCATTCACTAAAATGAAAGCAAAAACTGGCCTGGCTTTTGGTATCTGTCACTGCATTAACGACACATTAATTCTCTCAGAGATGACGAGAGCTGAATCTACCTTAACATATGCTGATAATGGTAGGCTGTATCAACTATCTAATTTATTAGTTAAATTTTTCTCTTGTAACCCATACATTAATGATAGTGGAAAAAAGAAGAATCAATATTTCTTGGTAAACAATTTTTTAAGTCTGTGTTTAAATCTGCTTTTGATTTTCATTGATGACTGATTATTGTGCAGTGTTCGGACCTACAGTATTAAAGACTTATTATATAATTTTAGTAATAATAATAATAATAATTTGTCATTGTATTGTTATTAGTGTTATTAGTGTCAATAAAATGTTTTTTTTGCTATGGAAACAAAACAAAATGCAGATGAACAACTATGCCTTTTTTGTCTTGGCTCAAACAACAACTTTATAAGAATCATGTGTCTCTTTTATAACAAGTACTTAATTGTGAATAGATCATCTTGCAATTTAATTTTGATGTGGGATGTAGTTTTGCAGTCTATTTTAAATACATTTTCATCTAGGAGTCCTCAATCCTCATACACACGTGTCGGTTATGCAGTGATGTCGTTGTGAAATTACAGGAGGGCAAATGAATTGTGTAATAAAATAGCTAGATATTTTACTTCATAACTTGTTAAATATGGATTTTTTTTACACAAACTCATCGCTTCACTTCAGAAGGCCTTTATTAACCCCCCGGAGCCATGTGGAGTACACATTTATGCTGGATGGATGTGGATGGCTGCACTTTCTTCAGCTCATACTCGTGACCCCTGTTCACTGCCATTATAAAGCTCGGCTGCGTCAGGATATTTATTAATATATCTCTGATTGTGTTCATCAGAAAGAAGAAAGTCATATACACCTTTAATTTGAAAGTTAACTAATCCTTTAAATAATATTAACAGATGCAAATTTTGATTTTAATTATACAGTATGTTTGTAAATGTTGCAAATTTAGCGTAGACAAGCACCACTCATATTTTCTTGAGAAAATGTAAAAATCTAGTCATATCTGATTCTCAGCAACTTGGTGTACATTTGTTGTATTATCTCATTGGCTCAAATACTCTGTCTGCTTTTTTCTATTTGTGTGAATGACCTTACTCAGATGGTCTGGTGTACTAGCTAGCAAGCATGAGGTCACAGCACTTTATTTACCCAGCTGATTTGTCCTTGTTTAACAGCATCTGCCACACATGCTGGCTATACAGAATTACAAAGCATGGGCTGCCTGGATCAGCGGAGTTGTGAACCTACTCAAAAATGAACACTGTGGTTTGTCTGCTGAGACCGCAAGAAGAAATGAGAGGACTTTGTGGCTTTGTACAAGTGTGTGTGTGTGTCTGTATGATTTAGGAAGTGACTGTGTAAGCACTACAATGGAACTACAATACCTCTTTGTAGAGTTAGCACGTGTTTGAGTCTCTGCTATTGTAACACATGGCAGGCTCATGAAACCTCTTATTGGCGTATGTGCTCATGTGTGGTCGTAGGCCCTACTGTGGAGTAGTGTTGGGTGAAATTCTCCTTAGTCATATCGTCCTATCATCCTATCATTAATTTACTTATTTATTTACTTGATTATTTGCTTATTTCTTTAATTATTTACTTAGTTTTAATGTCATGGGAAATCAAAAGTCGTGTAGGAATATTTCACCCAAAAGTCAAGCCTGTGGATATCACACAGGCAATTTGAAAACTTTGCATGAGAGTTATGCCAGTGAAGGCGTCTCAAACTACAATCATTCACTAAAATGAAAGCAAAAACTGGCCTGGCTTTTGGTATCTGTCACTGCATTAACGACACATTAATTCTCTCAGAGATGACGAGAGCTGAATCTACCTTAACATATGCTGATAATGGTAGGCTGTATCAACTATCTAATTTATTAGTTAAATTTTTCTCTTGTAACCCATACATTAATGATAGTGGAAAAAAGAAGAATCAATATTTCTTGGTAAACAATTTTTTAAGTCTGTGTTTAAATCTGCTTTTGATTTTCATTGATGACTGATTATTGTGCAGTGTTCGGACCTACAGTATTAAAGACTTATTATATAATTTTAGTAATAATAATAATAATAATTTGTCATTGTATTGTTATTAGTGTTATTAGTGTCAATAAAATGTTTTTTTTGCTATGGAAACAAAACAAAATGCAGATGAACAACTATGCCTTTTTTGTCTTGGCTCAAACAACAACTTTATAAGAATCATGTGTCTCTTTTATAACAAGTACTTAATTGTGAATAGATCATCTTGCAATTTAATTTTGATGTGGGATGTAGTTTTGCAGTCTATTTTAAATACATTTTCATCTAGGAGTCCTCAATCCTCATACACACGTGTCGGTTATGCAGTGATGTCGTTGTGAAATTACAGGAGGGCAAATGAATTGTGTAATAAAAATAAAAATAATAATAATCGTCTTCATATCATCAAAGGCATCTGCCATCAGCGATATCTCTGACTATTTCGATACACATCATTGTCTATTGGCACAATCCTACTGTGCAGCTGTGTGAACCCTACTTTGCTGTGTGACTGCCAAAGGGACTGTTCTATGCACAGACTTATAACTTTGGACTTTATCTTGGCAAACCTTGAGTTGTTTGACCTGTATAGTGCCTCTCAGGTGGGTCTTTCCCCAACTACAACTACAAGATATCCAACTAGATATCACTACATGAGCCACTAGAGTTGGACTGAATGACCACATATAGGCATACTGTATATTCACATATACACATATATTCTCCCATTATTCCTTATTATCATGACTGCATGAATCTCTAGAAATTCAGAGCTGGCGCAGTGACTTGTCCATAATAATAGTAATAATAATAATAATAATAATAATAATAATAATAATCTAGTTTAAAATCTAGTTTATAACCCATGTGCCAAATTCTTAGAAATTCACTCTTTGTTTTCAGGTTTCATTATATGAAGAACATTTTGACTATTTTTTTTTAAGAAAGGTTTATATTAAAAAATTGATTATAAATTATACAAATTATAAAATTGAATTATTAAAATGATTTTTGTGTGTGTGAAATGTCACTACAGGACTTTTCACAAACTTTTCATTGAAGAGGTCAAATTATGATATTTTAAAATACTTTAAAATACATGAGAATCTGCAGGGGTCCTCCCTATGACATCATTTCCTGTTTTGTGTGTGTGTGTGTGTTCTGGCATATGTGGTTTGAGGACACAAATGTGTATAATGGCATGGGTATTACAACGTAAACATGGTAAACCAAATGGCTTAAAAAAGTTTTTTTTTTTTTTAATTAAAAAAAAATGAAGAATGTTTTCTGTGATGGGTAGGTTTAGGGGTAGGGGTAGTGTAGGGGATAGAATATACAGTTTGTACAGTATAAAAACCATTACACCTGTGGAGAGTCCCCATAAACCACGTTTACCAACGTGTGTGTGTGTGTGTGTGTGTGTGTGTGTGTGTGTGTGTGTGTGTGTGGTCAGACTTCAGGAATTTAATATGATAGAGAGGTTTTTCATATATTAATAACAGTAAATCACTTACAGGCCCAAAATAAGTTTTGATATTTTAATTCAAAAATAAAAAAACATGCTCATCACAATAGAATTAGGCAAGACAAACTGAGCATCATGTCATTGACCCAGCTATAGAAAAGGGGCACAATTCCAATGTATACTCCATAAATACCTTCAAAGCAATAATCTCTGGCCTACAGAAATCACAAACTCTGAAATTATGTGGCAAAGTTGCAAGTAAAAATATCTTTTTGTAACCATAACAACTATTTTTTTCTGGCTTATCTGGATGGTTTAGCTCAATGGTTAAATATCAGGGATAGTAACAAAAAGGTTGCAAGGTTATCCCTCGCAAGGAATGATCCATCACTGTGGCATCTTTTAGCAAGGCACTTAGACATTAACTTTCCTGTGGGAATGTTCTTTTAATGGGTGTACTGGATGTCGCTTTGGTTTTTCTCAAGTTTGTTTTTATTAATATTTATTGACTTGGTGGTTTCCTGAAACTAAGGTCTCTGTCCATACAGAACAAGAGGTGTACCATTTAACATTTATCGTCTGTCCGTCTGGCCGTTCGTTTGTTCGTTCATTCATTCATTTATGTGGCCTAATAGTGCAGGCTCATAGACATTGAACACATGCTCATGTGGGAGATGTATGTTCGAGTCTGGCCTATGTTGTGTTCCCATTCCATTAACTTTCACTATCCTTGTTTTCCTGTCATATATTCACTGTCTTAATATAATAATAAAAAAATAACATCTTCACTCCGCATTATTTAAACATGGGAACTAGTGAAAGAACCCACAAAGGCTTTTAAGCGTACACTATCTTACACTATAACTGTCAGATAAATATCTTTATAGTGTCATCAGAGTACTTACATATTGTATTTTGCTGTACAGTTATATTAGCGTTAGCAAACTGTATGTTCCCTCATGTGATTACCAACTTACCTAATAATTTTACTAACTCCAAATCTCCAGCTATACCGAAACCACCACCAATGGCAAAATGAAAATCATATGGAATGACCACATATGAGGGGCAAACACTTTGACATACACTATTCGTTGCTACGGCAACGAGAGCTTGATAAACCAATCATAAGTTACATATCTATCCATTTTCACCAATTTCTGCAAAATGTGTATTTTCCAACTCAATTTACCTGCCTGGTCACCAGCTATTCCAGCTGTAATATCCCACAATCCCCTGAGGGGCCACTGCTTGGACTGGATATATATGTATGCAAATCAGCTTGGTCAAGTCAAGTCAATTCACCCCTACTGTTTTCATAAATGGCCCCCAACAATCAAATCTCCACTAAGCTGGCCCAAAACAGCAACGGGTGACGGAGGCAGAGATGGAGGGAGTGAGTGAACGAACATCAGGCTTGGGGGAAGGGAAAAAGGCAGATGGGTAATTTCACAGGATCCGTTAGCAAGTCTCTAGGGTTGGCGGATTCTGCTGTTACTAAATCCAATTGTGCAGATGAATTTCCTTCCCGTTAACCCATGAAGCTGAATATTCCACTGATATTAGTCAAATCCCTCACAGTGATAAATGTCACACAAGTCATAATTCTGTCTGTGTGTGTATCTGTTGTGAACTAAGGAAGTAGCCAGACATATGTGTACAATAATGTTTTTTTTTTTTTTTTCTTTCTATTTCCTTTGTTTGGACAGTTGAAACTGTTCTTCTAAATATCTTTTAAAGTATACCGAAGAAAGAAAGTCAAAGATGTTTGGAAGGACGGAGAACTGTCCTTTTAAATGACAGTCAAACTACTTCTAAAAAACAGTACAGTAAAAGTTACAAACAAACATTTATTAAGCTTTGAAGGTATTTTCAGAGGAAAGGTATTTTTGAACTGCTGCTTCTATTTCGTTATGTAATCAGAGCTGTATGTATCTGGCACAAAACATGATCTAAATTAGGGACCATTAATTTAACATAATTTACAAAGCCTGCAAAAACATACATTTATATAACTTGAAAGCATAGTGATGAAAATCTGAATTTAACTAATTATGTAGCTTAGAAAAGATACAGTGACTGAATTAGTGAATTACATATTTAATACATGAATTATTTATTTGATCAGAGAATCATTTATTTATATAAACCAAGCAAACAAACTTATTCACTTATGTAAACCGCTACTTGTTGGAAAAAAAAAACAAAAAAAAAAAACAAGAACTACTTGTTGTTTCTCTATTTTGAAAATACTGTTATGCTACTGAAATACAGTGCCCTCCACAATTATTGGCACCCTTAGTAAATATGAGCAAAGGCGGCTATGAAAATAAATCTGAATTGTTTATCCTTTTGATCTTTCATTCAAAAAAATTCACAAAATTCTAACCTATCATTGAAGTAAAACAATTGAAAATCAGGGGAAAAGCTCATTATGAAATAAATGTTTTTCTCTAGTTCACATTGGCCACAATTATTGGCACCCAATTATTGCAACGGCCTTTTCCCAAGATAACAGCTCTGAGTGTTCTTCTAAAATGCCTGATGAGTTTGGAGAACACCTGACAAGATATCAGAGACCATCCCTTCATACAGAATCTCTCCAGATCCTTCAGATTCCCAGCTCCATGTTGGTGCTGCTTCTCTTCAGTTCACTCCACTCATTTTCTTTAGGGTTCAGGACAGGGGACTGGGATGGCCATGGCAGAAGCTTCATTTTGTGCTCAGTGACACATTTTTGTGTTGGTTTTGATGTTTGTTTTAGATCATTGTCCTGATGGAAGATCCAATCACGGCCCATTATAAGATTTCTAGCAGAAGCGGTCAGGTTTTGATTTTTATCTGTTAGTATTTGATAGAATCCATGATGCCATGTATCTGAACAAGATGTCCAGGACCTCCAGCAGAAAAATAGGCCCACAACATTAAAGATCCAGCAGTATATTTTACCGTGGGCATGGGGTACTTTTTATCCATGTGTGCACCAAACCCATCTGGTGGGTTTGCTGCCAAAAAGCTCTTTTTTTTTTTTAGTTTCATCTGACCATAGAAGCCGGTCCCTTTTGAAGTTCCAGTCTTGTCTGACAACTGAATATGCTGGAGATTGTTTCTGGATGAGAGCAGAGGATTTTTCTTGAAACCCTCCCGAACAACTTGTTGGGATGTAGGGGCTGTTTGATAATTGATCATTTTTTTTAGGCTTTCTGAGACTCAAGACTCAACTAATCTCTGCAATTCTCCAGCTGTGATCTTTGGAGAGTCTTTGTCCACTCAAACTTTCCTCCTCACCATGCATTAGGACGCTATAGACACACGTCCTCTTCCAGGCAGATTTGTAACATCTTTAGTTGATTGGAACTTCTTAATTATTGCCCTGATGGTGAAAATGGGGATTTTCAATGCGTTAGCTTTTTTCTTATAGCCATTTTCTATTTTGTGAAGCTCAACAATCTTTTGCTGCACATCAGAACTATATTCTTCTGTTTTTTCTCATTGTGATGAATGATTAAGGGAATTTGGCCTTTGTGTTTACACATATTTGTACTCCTGTGGAACAGGAAGGCTGGACAATTTCATGCTCCTAGTCACCCTGGTGTGCTACTTCAGAGATATTTTACTCATAAGAAGTGCAATTCATTCAGAAACGTTTTGCATGTTTACTAGAACAATAGCACAACAATGGTGCTTTGAATTTCACATGCTTTTGCAAATCCAGCATTTAGTTGATCCTGATAAACGGAAACGGTCACAGTTGTAAACACAACAGGTATCTTCTTCCATAAGGAGGTTTGGCATCACAATGGCTTTGTTTCCAGGTCATTAAAGAATGCAACACATCTCCCAGAAATCCTGGAGAATTCAACCAATCAGAAACGACTTTGAAACTCTCAAGTGTTTCCCATTTTGTGTGCCATATGCATCAGACATTCAACCAATGGTCCATGGGCGTGACTTCTGAGGCTGAGGCTATAGAAGTTGTTTAACAGCATAAAACACAGCGGACAATGCGTGACTGTAGTGGTCAGATGTAAATAAAGTAGACTGTAGCTACTTCCCCACACTGGTCAGTTCATATGTTTTTGTGAGTTTGGTCTTTGAGGTAAGTGACTAGAGAATTTGTGTAGAGTGAAAGAGAAAGAAAGTGGGTCAAAGAACTTTACATCTTTGAACTTTGAGTGAAGCCAAGTAATGTATTTGCCCTCTTTCAGAGGAAGTGCACAGAGGTTGTCACACAGCCCTCTCTCTTTGTTCCTCTCCATCAGTCTTTTCCTTATTCTTTTTCTCTTTTTTGGAATGCATCTGATCTTTTGCTCTGTGTGTATGAGGTTGAAAGGCTGTTTTGAAAGTTGGTGCATCATAAGCAGATAGAAGGAATTCATTGGTTTTCTTTCTGCATCAAACTGTGTGTGTTGTATGTGTGCTTAAGCATAAAAGGCTGGGTCATCATGAGTGATGGCTTGTTTGAATGCGTGTGTACAAATGCAGTCTTGAAATGACCTGGAAAGTGCTTTTAGTCAGAATGAAACGTAGGCAACTTTGTGTTTAAAGTCAAACTAACATCAGGCGTTTCCAGTAGATGACATGTTTGGAAATTTTCCCATGGATTTTGAGCAGGCATTTAGTTAGTGGTGTTATCTGAGCAGCATCAGATATTCTTCTCATCGTACTTCATGTTTATTGATATATTGATTTATTCAAACCCTACTAGCTTGAAATGACTTTGGATCAGTAACTGAGAAGATCCATCCGAGCATATCTTTCCTTCATAGCAGTTTTCCCTCATTATTTCTAAATGGAATATTACGGAGCAAGCTGGTTTTGATATAAAGGGCAAGGCAATCATTTATGCATGCTTCCTGTTTGGTCTGCTTATTAG
The DNA here is from genome assembly GCF_019924925.1 of Ctenopharyngodon idella. Taxonomy (NCBI): domain Eukaryota; kingdom Metazoa; phylum Chordata; class Actinopteri; order Cypriniformes; family Xenocyprididae; genus Ctenopharyngodon; species Ctenopharyngodon idella. The sequence continues at coordinate 16,276,239 of NC_067220.1, read as the reverse complement.
AGATTTGATGAATAAGGTTCCACATTTGAATGATTGCTTCCTGATTGTTTATTAAGTTTCAATGTCATGGGTCGCAGCAGTAAAAGGACAGAGTTAGCAGTATGCCTGTGTGTGCATGCACGCTCATTTTTCTTCTTTTTTGTTTAAATGAAACGAAAGCCGTTGCTGTGAAAATTATTATTATCTTAAGTGTCCTTTTTTTTTTTTTTTACACATGAGCTGTTCAGTACAATAGAAGTTGAAAAGCTTTAGATTCAAAAACCACAAAGCCCCAGGCAGAACAAAAAGAAAGAAAAAGAGATTTATAATACAATAAAGAGATAAGCAATGAGATGAACAGAGAGAACGATTCTGAGTTCATATGCACAGTTGCTGCTATAGTTATGTATTCATTAAATATAAGTCTTATTATGAAGGCTTTTTTTTTTTTTGCATCCTGGAGAAATGCGGACTAAAGTGTGATGTTGTGTAGTAGGTAAGGCTCAGGACTGGCAACTGAAAGATTGCTAGTTTGAACCCCATAAGGTTTGACCCATTTTATTGCCATGATGATACATTTCTGAGATATTTGTGATAACAGTCAAAATGCAAGTTGTTTCAGAGGCATAGCAAGCTGTTAGTTACTCTACCATTCAAAAGTTTGGGTTTGGTAAAATTTTAATGTGTTTGATATAAGTTTCTTATGCTCACCAAAGCTGCAGTAATTTAAAATAACTCTTTTCCATTTTTAATATATTTTAAAATATAATTTATTCATGTGATGGCAAAGCTGAATTTTCAGAAGCCATTACTCCAGCCTTCAGTATGACATGATCAGGTCCGGCGCTGGCGCCACAAGGGGGCCTAAGGGGGTATTGCCCCCTCAAATCTCATTTGTGCCCCCTCAGTTTCAATCTGTCCCCCCTCCACCCGCGAAACGTGATAGATTTTAACTCTTTGACCCGTACAATCACACCGGTGTGATCAACTGCTAAATTCGAATGTGCTTTTGCTTTAAAGGCTGGCACTGAGCCAGAGACAGACACGATCAGTGCTTTATATATCACAACTATTAGGTGTTTTTAATCACATAATGTTTATTTTGGGTTTCAGACATTTAAATAGACATTTATATAATAATCCTTTTAGTGTGTTTTATTCATATCAGATACACATTGTGGAGGTAACTAAAGTTTACTCTATTCTTCTCCCAGTTCACCGGCCACTTACTTTTATTTATTTTGGGAGAAATGGATTCATTTTTCTTTATGTAAATCAGACAAGTCTGATTCTTTGCGGTGCAAACTAACATAGTGGTATTCATCGTGCATTAAAGATCAACTAACATGATCCTTGTAAAGGTGTTTAAACGACAAAACACATTCACTTACACATATTTGACAATCGGAATATATCAGATAGTTTATGATATAGTTAACAAGTTTGTTAATGTCTTTAAAAAAAAAGAAAAAAATGAAATAAAAGTGATACATCTGTCATGCAGTGTGGTGTGTCACATGGTGAATTTAAATTCAGTCATCATTTACTCAACCTCATGATCCAAAATTTTGTGTAATAATTCTCTGTTGAATCAAATAAAATATTTCTTTCTGAATCTACTTTTTGTAATGTCTTTTTGATGGTTTTACACAATAATTCCTTCTTTTGGGGATAATTTCTCAGCCAAATTTGATGTACGATAAATTTGCGATTAATTAGATGAATTAATCACCACATCATGTAATTAATTAAATTAAAAATTTACATCGCTTCCCAGCCCTAATTCATATAGGCTAACATAACGTCATATGAACAACAAGTTTCTAAATAGATCAATTTAAATCTCATGAACCTAAATACATAACAGTAACTGTTAATTTCTAGCAGGACACAACTGAAAAATGACTTGTGGTCTGGAGGGGGGTTAATTGTAAACTCGGTAACAGCTCTGAATGATTCACTGGCTGAGTGAGTCTGACTCAAACTGCTAATTCAGAACGGCCTTCTCTCTCTCTCTCTCTCTCTCTCTCTCTCTCTCTCTCTCTCTCTCTCTCTCTCTCTCTCGCTCCTTTGGAATAGTGTGCACAGATGAACAGTGCAGAATAACACCAGAATGTGTATTAAGAAAATAAATGGGGTCAATTATGATTAGAATTTGTTGAATTTAAAACCATGTTGCTCCAGGGGAATTGTCGATATAATAGCTTGAAAGTTGCAGAAACAAATTCACTGGCTTTGGTAACGATTCTGGTTGGTTATACAACACTGTTATGAAACTGTACCTTTGTAATTATGCAAATACTAAATTACCATATTTAAAAGCTGATTGTATGAAAATGTACTTGGATAGGGAACGTTTCGAGTTCATCCAGCATGAACCACCAGCGTGTTTGTGTGTGTTTTCTTATCACTAGTTGCTGATAGATTAAACTTCCTCCTGACAACGGCGACGTGTTTGTTTTCTGGCCAGTGGTGGTGACAGTATGTTGATTCAGATGTGAGGTATGACAAAACCCGGGACAGATGCTGAGGCAATATGGCTCTCATAATCACTGATCTGTCACAGCGAGACATGCTCTTTGTATAAATAATTGTGTGTGCGTGCTTTGTACACCTAATGTTGCCTTCCCCGTTTAGTCCAATATTTCTGACACCAATGGCGCAGATCCACTTGAATGCTGTATTTGAGTGTGTGTGTTGGCAAAGAGAGATGGAGGGAGTGAGAAAACGAAAGACTGCTGACTGCACTGATTCGTATCTGTAGTGAGAAGAGGTCTGGAGAGTGGGAGATATTCAGAGCAGGGTGTTGTTTTGCTGCCTCTTTTGACAGCTAATCCACTGAAAAGTGAATAATGGCAGGACTAGCTGTTTCAGTATTGTTTTAAGAAACACCAATCAGCACTTTTAGTGGAGGCACACCTGAATTCTCACCTCGTTCCTGTAGTTTATCACCTACCCATCAGGCTTAATGCTCCCCAAAGAGTTCAGAGGGTCAGCAGAAGGCTTGTGTATGTGTGCTGCTTTAGCAAATGGTTGAGTGAATTGAAAGACAGCCATAGTTTTAGAATTTGCGCTGACTTCTTTGTAAAACTTTTTAGTTTGTTTTTAAAGGGGAAATATCAGGGACAGCAGAATTTTCTTGGCTTGTTTGAAACATAGTTTGATGTACTATGTAATAGGAGTTGCTAGAACAACTATGCCGCTGCCTTCACATGCTAGTCGGAAAATCCTGCTTTTCGCTCCTGAAGTTCTGAAATTAAGTATGTCACGCTCAAGAATTATTATGCTCTTTTTCCTGTGTAAATAATGCACTGTCTACCACAGTGAGATACACTACTGTTCAAAGGTTAATGTTTTTAAAAGAGAGTCTCTTATGCTAAGGCTGCATTTATTTGATCAAAAATGCAGTAAAATAGTAATATTGTGAAATATTGTTACAATTTAAAGCAACTGGCCTTATATTTTAATACATTTTAAAATGTAATTTATTACTGTAACACATGATCCTTCATAAATCATTCCTCAAGAAACATTTCTTATTATCACATTTAATAATAAGAATAAAAAAAAATTGTGGAAAAAGGGAAAAGATTTATATCATTTGTTGTAGTTTGTCACTATTCATTTCCAAACATTCCTTTTGCAATTAATTGTAATAATCCAGTGATGGGGTCAAAATGCTACTAGACAGATATATATATATATATATATATATATATATCTGCCAAATTTGTACTCAAATAAAAGTCAAAATATCTAACAAAAATCACTTGAATAAAAGTAAAAAAAAAAGTTTTCATGGGTAATTGTACATAAGTATTTTAAAGTACAAAGTAATCTTTTGAAAGATGAATTAAAGAGACGATGGGAATTTTCTCATTAAAATAACTAATGCAAAACTGTACAGCAGTTGGTATAATCAGATTTTCCTCAATGTCTTGATTGTATAAGGCTCTAGAATACATCATGTAACTAAAATTCTGAAACCTGTTACCTGAAATTACTAAATGTTAAATTCTAATTTTATAGGTTTTTTTTTATCATTTAAAAGTAGCTGTTTATAGACTGATCGCCTGCCATGTCCACACTTAAATAAAGTCTCTCCATCATCTATAATCAAAGTATGTTGCTTATAATAAAAAAGAAGTGCAGAATATAGCCCTTTTATTTCAGAATTTGTCTGCATGTGAGTTTGACGATGTGTGGGATGCTGAGTGGTCTGCTCTTTTAATTCATGTGTGTGGTTTTGTCAAAAGAGATGCATGAAAGGAGCACATTCATTCATCAGACTGTTTTCCTCTCATTCCCATTTGCGTGCAGGTCTGTGAGCGAGTTGTTTACAGTATGAACAGCTCGGCATACAAAAAAGCCCTTGGTGTTCTCTTTTTACCTGCCTCTCACCTCTTAGCAACCCTCTTCAGAATCACACAGGTCCTTCTCAATAGCCCCAAACAGCTCAGCATTAAACTCATATCAACTGCATTCAGTCCCTGTTCATGCTCTCTGTGACCAATCTAACCCAGCATGAACACAGCACACTTAGCTCGCTTTTACCTTGTGTCTTAATGTCAAGAGTGTTTTTGAATGTTTAGTATTTATTCAGCTGGTCTGAAGGATATTCTTTAGACTTATGGTGAGAGTGTGGGAAGAGAACCATCATTCAATGTATGTGTGCTGGTGTGCCACCATATTTTTTATAAATACTTCTATTATGTCACAAAGTGTAGTTTTAAGAGTTTTTATGTAAGAATGCAGTTATTTAGACCTCAAATATGTGACTCATATATAAACTTAACACGTATTTTACAATTTGCAGATACAAGCTCAAGGCCGTTAGTAGCTGCTCATGTACCCACAGAGAACAGCTTCATCTTTGCCAGTCCTTTGGGAATTTGTCTCTGACTCTTATGTAGATAGTGGTTAAACGAAATAGAATTCATTTGGGGTATATCAAATGGGCAATCTTTGGCCTTATTAATCTATTACTTGTTCTAGATCAAAACGATTTGGGTTAAGGGGAAAAGTAAGTTTCATAACTTTATATTTAGTCTATATTTAACTTAAGTCCTGTACTAGAGCGCTACTTTTATGCGTTTACAAATGTTTAGTATTAATTTGCTTGTGTTTATGTCTTTTATAATGGCTATTGTTGTTAATTTAAATATTGCTGTTCAATAAATAATTTATATTTTATATAAATAATATGCCGTATTATGCGGTATTGAAAAAGGGTCCGTCAATAGTATGAGTTAAAGTTACATTATTATGCCATTAGATGACGGCAAAGATTCGCTTTATGAGTGAGTCCGAACAAGGAAGTTGTTTTAGTGTTGTGGGAAATCCCATTAACTTTTAAAAGGACAAAGACAAAGATATTGCTTTCCTCAGCAGGCATTCAAACTGATTTTTTTTTATAATGGATATAATATTATGGACATTAACCTGAAGAATGAATGCTATATCAGATGCAGGTAATACACTCGTTTAGTCGATCTCTCTCTCTCTCTCTCTCTCATAATACTGTACTCTACATAATACAATAAGCTTCAATGAAGCGGCTCAACGTTCCTTCATTACTAGTTCTAAAGTGACGTTTTAGAATTAGTAACGGAGGATTGGACTCAACTGTTAAACTGTCAACTTGCATATAGCTAAAATAACTAGCTTGTATGTTGGCAAACTACAGTTTTAAAACAGCTTCCCCTACACTGGCACCCTTGAAGTCTGGTTGATGTTACCAGGCATGATGTCAGATGCGTCAAAGGATGATGGACCATGCGTCATCCCTGCTGGGTTTCTGGAGTGTTCTTGTGCTGATAACGTTCATATCTCCTGAATCCAACCGCAGTTAGACTCTTTATCACTTAGTTTAGAACACTGATTCACCAGTTCCTCCCACACTCTGTGTTTGCTGTCTCTGTGATTGTGTGGAAACGTTCAGGCAAACGCAATCACACACGCGCACACAGTTGGAGGGGCTATGATATGTTTGTCCAATTAGCCTGGCAACAAAGGATCATTACCTTGACACAGCAGTGTATTAGAAGCTGATTAAAAGAAGATGTCAGGTCCTATGCTGAGCATAATGCGTGGGACCGATACAGATCTTGCTCTCTCAGCAGGCTTGTCCTTTCTTACCCACGCTGCCCGTCATGATCACCCTTTCATGTTTGTTTTGTTCTTTCTCTCTTTGTCTTTTGCTCTTTTTTCCCTTTGTTACTTTCTGCTGGAGATGTGTTTATAATAATGCAGCCTGTCTTTGTGGTGAAACTCTTGCTGTGTGGCACTCACAGTCTCTGTGGGTAAAGGCTTTGACAATCGCTTAAGCCAAAAGACCACTGAACTCTTATAGCAATGATCAATCAGGCCTCCATGATAGTTAGTTATTTAAAAAAACTATGTGTATAACTAATTAACTAACTAGCTAAAACTCATCTATGCATCTATCACCCCATCCATCCATCCATCCATCAGTCCACCCATTTATTCTTCCATCTGTTCATCCACACATCGATTGCGCAATCTATCCATCCATCCATTCATTTGCCCACCAGTCCATCCATCCGTCCATCCATCCATTCGTCCATCCGTCCATCCGTCCATCCGTCCATCCATCCATCCATCCATCCATCCATCCATCCATCCATCTTTCACCCACCAGTCCATTCATCCATCTGTTCATCCACACATCTGTTGCACAATCTATCCATCCATCTGTTCATCATTTACCCAACAGTTTATCCATCTATCCATTATTCACCCACCAGTCCATCCATCCATCCATCCATCACATGCATGTATCCGTCAATAATATCCATCCATCCATACACCCATTTATTCTTCTATCTGTTCATCCACAGATCTGTTGCACAATTTATCCATCCATCCGTTCATCATTTACCCACCAGTTCATCAATCCATCCATCCATTATTCACCCAGCAGTCTGTCCATCCATCCATCCAACCATCCAATGCATACATCCATCCATCCAATGCATCCATCCATCCATCCATCCATTACATTCAATTTATCTCTTTGATTATTGTTGTGAAATTTGAAATATTTCAAATATAAGTCACAATTTAGTGGCCAATGTCAACAACATAAGCTTGACTACTAAAACAAAGGTTGCATTTTTATCCCTGGTTGAAAACCCAGGATTTGGATATAGATATTCTACCCATGTGTTTCTGAGAAAGGTCCTTAAACCGAGTATTCTGAGGGGGTTGTCCTTGCAATTAGTGAACTTTAAGTGGCTTTTTAAATCTGGTCAAATAGCGAGTATATTACCCTAATTTAGAAGTCTGACCATGGCTCTGCTCTGAAGCTCCTCCTCACAGGGGTCTTTAGCTAATCATAGCCCAATCAGTGTTATTATTTAGTCATTTGTGCAAGGCCACCACATCGATCCACTCACAACAAGGACTTACATTATAGCACCTCCCAAGCGGGTGATCAGGAGGTGACTGTGTGTGTGTGTGTGTGTGTGTGTGTGTGTGTGTGTGTGTGTCTGTGTGTTATGTGGGGGGACACAACTGCTGGTTTGCATTATTTTTCACTGTTCTGCAACATTAATTTTTAAAAGCAGCATCCAGCAAAGGTTGTTTAAATTGAATAAGACATTGATCCAGAGTATACCAGTGCCTGGCAAAGCATAGTTAAATCTACAGAGTGAAAATAAATAAAGTCTTGACCTTGTAATAGGTTATTATTATTGAAATTCTAAAGTCAACTCAACGTTAAATTAAAATTCAATAAAGACCTTTATTAGTATTTCAAAGCAAAGTTTGTAACCCCCAGGCGTTATTTATATTTTGTGGATTTTTTTTCTCATGTTGGCAGTCATTCAATTTGCAGCTGCATTTTTGTTCTGCAAGCAGTGAACAGTGCTGTGGGCTGTGGTATTTGTCAGCGGAGACTGAACTACAGTAACTTAGCTCAATAATACCAATTGATTGTCATACTTGGTCACGTAACATTATATGTATGTATATATGTCTGTGTATATATATATATATATATATATTATTAGGGCTGCACAATGTATGAATACGATACGGAAATAACATTGAAATCATGCTTAAACACGATTCTTAGTGCGAGTATTTATTTATTTATTTTTTTATGCGCAGCTTGTCATTATGGTTTCAAATGTTAATCCATCTGAAAGCACTGCGAGTTTGAGTCGCATATAATGTAAAGCAACATGCGTCAAACATCTTTCCAGACATGAGAAGCATTTATTAACATCTTGTCCAACAAAAGACAACATTTATTTTTTATTTTTACTCCAAACTCACTTCATAATGGCAGTTGAGCATGCTTCTGTGAGATGATGTGGCCTTTTCCACAGTATAAGGCAGTCGTGTGTTTTTTATCAGAATCACGCTTTATTCGCCAGTTGTACACAAACACACAAGGAATTTGTTGTGGTTTTCATTTGTGATTAAAATATCTTTAAATGTAATAAATGTATATATTTTTTTATTCTGGCATGATTTTATAACATCATATATCAACATAGTGCAAAATGGTATTAAAATTATTTGTAGAAGTCATTGCTTTGTTATGAGAAAGAATATCCAGAAAAAAGAATTTCATTGATGTCATTCGGAGTTACCAATAAAAGGGACCATTTTGGATCAAGTCATGCGATCAATATCACGTGACAGGGTGTGACGTCATTTAGACACCTGCGAAGGACCACATGGTTGTGAAGCAAAGTAACTAATTCTCTCTTAACTATTTGAAAAATTAATGTTTTTACTTGCTCATACGCATGTCCTGAAACATCAGGTCATTTGGTACAACGCTATAAAACATGAAAAATGTTGCAATATTTTAAAAATTTGTACTAAATATAAAATGTTTGATTGTCCTTTTGCTAGCTAGCTAACGAGCTAACTAGCTAGATATCAGCCTGTTAGCATTGTTTGAAAATATCGTCATTCTGTATAACCAAAAATGTCATTCGTTAAAACTGAAATTTTGGTTAAACCGAATGACTTTTGTGGTGACAAATTTTGCCCATCTTGTAAAAAATGACAAAAGCAGCATTAATTGATAATAAAAAACACAATCTCATTGTTAACAACTTAACAAAACTTCACAATTAATTATCTCCATTATGTTTTTTTTTTTTTTTTACACTTTTAAAAACCTTATTCGTCAATGACCCACCTACAGTATTCAAAGATTAGAGTAAACTTCATAGTTACCTACCCAATGTGTATAGTATCGGATATCAATAAAACACGTCATCAAATTTCAGAAAGGATTATTGCCACTTCCATATATATATATATATATATATATATATATATGTGTGTGTGTGTGTGTGTGTATGTGTATATGTATGTATATATATATATATATATATATAACTTTTTTTTTTTGCTAGTACTTATCTGTATTTAAATGTCAGAAGCATAGAGCAAACATTATATGGTTGAAAACACTGAATAGTTATGATATACAGTATGACAAGCACTAAACACATCTGTCTCTGGCTCAGAGCCAGCCAAAGCTCAAACGCACATTTGAATTTAGCAGTTGATCACGGGATACATTGAACATTTGTTAAGTTGTTAACACCGGTATGATCGTACCCTTCAAAGGGTTAAATGTCAAAATGTAAAAATATTTTTTTTTTTTTTGTCTTTTGGAAGCTGCATTCAAATCTATTTGGCTCAAAAATCTGAGGGGGCAACTGAGAACACATCATGCCATACCTGAAACCCAATCTGCTGAAGTGTTGTCTATTCTGGCTCCCTCCACCTATGGCATCAGATAATCGAATTCCCTCTAAAGGTTTAAATGGCACTGTATTGCCATGAAACAGACGGCTGACAGCATACTGAAGTGATGATTGTACGTCTGTTTACATGATGTTGATTGCTCACACGGAAATGGTTGATTCACACTTGTGCTGTATTTAAAAATTACTCTGGATGAGTATGCATTTATGTCTGCAAAGCTGATGAAGAGGTTGATAAATGATGCATTTGGAATGGAGTTTCATGAATGGAAGTACAGACACCTGCATGTGACAGGAGAAGTAATGAACACGTTAGTTTCTTATTCAACACGCTTGGTATTATAGGAGATTCCACTTTCCCTTCTTGCCTTTATGTCACAGAGATGTTTGGTCTTAACAAGATTTGGTCTTACAGCGTGATCAGTAGAAGCCACTCAGTTGATCGTGACAGAGAGAAGTGCTGAAATTGAAAATGTTAGCTGAGAGAGCGGCAACTCAGATGGCCACTGCTGTCGTGGAAGTTGATGGTAACAAACCACTGTCACGCCAGTTGAAGCAGAAATGCAAGCTGTAATGGTACTAAAAGAAGATCAAGTTATAGGCCTTAAGGCCTCGCTGACACTGTTGTCACTCCTTGAATCTCCTAAAGTGGCCACAGATTGATGGAATGTCTAGTTATTGAGCTGGCCCAGACTGTCACCAACAATACCTTTTTTTTTTCCCTGTGATGATGCCAGTGCTCGGACAGTGCTGGAGCTGCACGCTTTTCAAATGAACTTAAATCAAGCTTAATATAAGCAAATAAAATCAACAGCAGTATGTGAATAATATGGTATTTGTGTATAAATGTATATATTTTTTATTTATTTTAGGCAGACTGAGAAAGTAGAAGCACAACAGTAACAACTGAGTGTATCTGTCAACTTAAGGTGCATTGAAACATGCATTGGCCGCTTATTGTTTGTTATAATAGAATGCTGCAGGGATGACGTCAATATCCAGAAGACTAATTCGCCAGTTGTTCCATCGAGATTCTTCTGTGGGTTTTTATAATGGGGTTTTTCAATTTACGAGTAAAATAAGGTCTATGGTAAACATAACTTGACGATACTCGGACGTTTTGTTCTACAAAGTTAACTGCATACACTCACACCCCAAATGTTCAGCTTCAAAATTTGCGTTTTCAATATAAATGTGTAAAAACTCCATTATAAAAACCCATAGGAAAGTCTTGAGGGAACCAAATGGCCAAATATATATATATACAGTGCTTCCCACACATAGACTTTACTTGGCCGGGCCGCCCAGGTATATTAACAGCCGCCCAAGTATATTTGGAGTCACATTTACGCTTTTATTATTTTTATTCTCGTATACTTTTGTATCCGCCCGAGATAATGAAACCATCCGCAATCGATTAACAAGTGGAAAATCTCCCCTCGCCCTACACGTTTTGTACCTGCTCGTTACGTGTGCGTCAGAACTGTTTACTCCCGCTGACATTTCCACGGGCGCTGCAGAGATGCGGTGGGTATTTCACAAAGAGCGCTACATGTTGCAAAGTCACAAGGCGGCGCTGTTGTGCGTTCTACAGGCTCGCGCAACAGCGCTTCAGACTGCTTCAAATTGATTCTCAATCAATGAATAGCGCACATTTATGCCAAGCGATTGCTAATGAACTCAAGTTGATGAATTATGACAATGTCAGCTTTATGGCCTTTATATAGTATATTTTAGACGATTGTAAGAATATGAATGATCAGCCCGCAATTGTGTAGACATTTCAAAATAAGAGTCCCGGTATATTTGGTGATTGTTTATAATTAAAAGTCACAAGCTAAGTTTTTTTTCTTCTTCTTCTGGGCATTATTGGTATTTTGGTTACACAATAAATTGTATTTAATTTGATTTCCATTTAATTCATAGTAAATTATTGTAGTCTCCCCCACAGGAAGAAAAGACTAAGAACATTATTTGATACATATTCATTATATAAATTTTACTAGTAAAATCTGTGTCCCATTCACTGAGAGAGACACTATATGACAGCAAGGAGAACATATGAAAAGGAGAACCATTTAAATGCTGTAATTTTGCATAATTTAAAATGCATAATAATACATAATATTAGTATGTAATTAAATGTAAAAGTATGCTATGTAATTAAAATTAATTTCAATAAATAAAAATGTTAAAATAAAAATACTGTTAAAAATCACAAATTATTTGTTTGTCACATGCAGTAGATCATTTCTGTGCCGTGGGTAATAGGAGGATTTTTCACCCGGCTACCACCGCAAGTATATTTCAAACCTGTGGGAAGTTATTATTTAGAAATAAATTATTTTAAGAGAAAAAGGAAAATGTTTAATCTGTACATTCTTAAGTAATCAATTCAAATTCAAAGACAGTGGGCCTCCCTTTTGACACAACGTACACTATGGCGCCTCCCCACCCCCCAATTTTTACTAATTTTCAGTTACAATCAGTGCTCTGAGAATGCTGCACACACACACACGGTTTGTAATAATAAGAGACTCTCGTTTCGCGTGCCTTTACCTTGATTACAATCATCACCCATCAAAACTTTACTAGTGTGACACTGGTTTGCTTTATCTATCAAAGAGTTTGCGTATCATATGTTATGTTGTGTATCATGGTTGGGTGTTTTAAGATGCTGTTTAGTCTCTATTTCACAACACAATGAGAAATGGCTTGGGCTGCTATGAAACAATCACAGAATAGGAGCGAGATTGTGCTTTGAAGGCAAATACATTATTCTCTCCACCATCTCTGATGTATCTTGTCCAAAAACCTGCTTCTTTTTGCTTTTTAAAGTATTGTTTCAGCTATAATGCATTGATTGAAATTATTACTCATTAATTAATTAATGTTTTTTGTTTGTTTGTTTGTTTTTTTTAACCACTGACATGCTCTGGTGCCCCACACTTTGAAAACCCCTAGTGCATGTGATATGTAATTTAATAAATGGACAGAAACTAACTTTCAAATGTTTGTTCACCAATATAGCATTTATTTGGTCAAAAATACTGATCATAATTCGATACTGCATTTATTTGATCAAAAATACCTTGGTGAATAAAAGTGTGTATATATAATATATATATATATATATATATATATATATATATATATATATATATATATGATATATATATGTGTATATATATATATATATATATATGATTACATTGTACATGATAAATGAATACATTGTACATACAAGCAATTTCTTGTAATTTCTAAACAGGTGCTGAACAGAGTACCCGTTCTGCAGTTTATCCAAACAAAGGCTATTTTAAATTGTGAATTTCGATGTTTTATTTTTTCTTTCTCTGAAAATGGAAAATTTATGGAACAACAACAACAAAAAAAACACCCACTCATTGGCTGCAGGTGTTCGTTGTTCTCTTTTTAAACCTTTGTTTGACAGCAGTGCCATGGTGTACTTTCCCAAAGAGTATCAGGAGGTTAACTGTGTCCACCTTTCTGGCTTTTAGTTTACCTGAAATTGTGCTGGAACAGGACTTGAAGTCCTCTATCTTCTGGAAGTGCTTTCACATTCAGTAATTATAATGCTTTATGTGATAATTGTGAAACAATGCTTTTAGAGCCAACCATAAAATCAGCTTCTCTAGTAACTGACTATTAGCGTTGCCCAAGAACACAATGTACTCTTGAGAGATAAAAAGAACAGGTTAAAAGCAGGGAGGTCAAAAAGATAGAAAGGTAGAATAATTTAAAAGGTTCCAGCTTTTTTTTTTTTTTTAATGTTGCTCAGAAAAAGAAAAAAACAACAACAACAACAACATACTTCTCTATCAACATTGTCCAGTCTTTAAAAATTAGGGCTGGGACACATCGATTCTCAATTGATACAATGAATCTGGGTTGATCCTGATATTTTCTCTCTCTAATCGATTTTGAGCTTAGTTTTAACAGCAGATGGCGCTCTAGGCTAGTTTTTAATGGCACTCTCTCAAACGCTCACGAAGAAGACTGCTGGACAGCGCTCGTCCTTTCGGCTGAGTGATGTACGTTAAGTGGTTAAATATACTTGCACCTCAGCTCAGAATGCTTTTATGATGCGAGATTTGTAATTCGCTTCAACCTTTTCGAACTTTATGAATGATTATTTTAGGTTTAACTGGTGTGTGTAAAGGAACTGGAAGCAGGCAGTGTACGAATGTTTCTAAAGCACGTATAGTAGTGCCATCTGCTGTTTAAAAACTAAGCTCAGAATCGATTCGAGAGAGAATCACGATACATCGGAAAATATCAGAATCGCTCCAGATTCTTCGTATCGTGAATCGAGATTCGATGTATTGTCCCAGCCCTATTAAAAATATGATGTCAGTAGTAGTCTATGGCATTTGGGAAGGAGAGAGATAGACAGGGAAAAGGAAGATGGAAAACAGCCGTGGGGCTCCTCTTTGTGCAAACCAAATTGAATAGAGGAACCAGCCTTTGAGAGATGCTTAAATCCACATGCTACCACATCTGAGCATTTACATGCATTTATTAATGCAGAGACATGGAAGCAAACTGATACGTTTTTGTACATTCTGACATCCATATTCTTGCATTCTTTACAAGACAGAAAAGCTTTCATTCCGAAAAGCAAATGCATGTCAATGTAACTATCAATTCATGCTTCGTACATGATGAAACTCCCAGTTCCTTTGATTATCAGTGCTGAACCTGTTAAGGGCTGACTGTGTTTCGGTAACTGTGGTCCCACCAGGGACATGAGCGTAATGTCAAGTCAGACAGGAAGATGACAAGAGGCAAAGTGGATCAGTTTAGCAGCAATTACTTACATTTTCAATATACAAAACAAAAGAGGATACTCTACAATGGGAAAATAAACACAACAGTGTGCTAGAGCACGGTCAAAACCGGACAGTGAGCAAAAAGAACTGAGGGCAGTATATACAGAGTGAAATCAAAACAAGGATCAGGTGTGTGAAATCAATGAAAAGATGAGTAACCATGGTGACAAAAACAAGAACATACTTAGTAATCGTGACAACCAATGAAACAGAAAGGTAAGTCAGAAACCATTGAAAAATAAACTTAGGGTACATATACACGTCAACGTTGTAGTAAAAATGGAAAAGTTTTTCCTTTTGCGTTTTTTGCATACAGGCGACAATCATTGTCATTGTCAAGCCTGCAGTAAAAAAAAAAAAAAAATGAATAAACTAGACAAATACTGAAAATACTGAAATATATGATGAAAAAGTGTGTAAATCACTGGTGTCAATATTTTTATTTTTTAAAGAAATTATTTATTTATTTTTTTTTATTCAGCAAGGATGCATACATTGATCAAAAGTGGCATTAAAGACATTTATCATTTAACAAAAGATTTCTATTTAAATAAATCCTGAAAAAATTACATTTTCCACAACTCTTTTCAACATTTGATAAAATAAGAAATGTTTCTTGAGCACCAAATCAGCATATTAGAATGATTCCTGAATGATCATGTGACACTGAAGACTGGTGCTATCACATGGTAGCCCAAGACTGGTTGCCCACTGAAGCTAAGCAGGGTTGAGCCTGGTTAGTACCTGGATGGGAGACCTCCTGGGAAAACTAGATTGCTGCTGGAAGAGGTGTTAGTGAGGTCAGCAGGGGGTTTTCAGCCTGTGGTCTGTGTGGGTCCTAATGCCCCAGTATAGTGATGGGGACACTATACTGCCAAAAAGCACCTTTGGATGAGACGTTAAAACCGAGGTTCTGACTCCCTGTGGTCATTAAAAATCCCAGGATGTCCTTCGAAAAAAGAGTAGGAACAGCATCCCAGCCAAATTTGCCCATTGGCATCTCTCCATTCTAATCGTCCCCATATGCTGATTGGCTTCATCACTCTGTCTCCTCTCCACCAATAAGCTGGTGTGTGGTGGGTGTTCTGGCGCAATATGGCTGACGTCGCATCATCCAGGTGGATGCTGCACATTGATGGTGGTTGAGGAGATTCCCCCTTCTATATGTAAAGTGCTTTGAGTACCCAGAAAAGCGCTATATAAATGTAACAAATTATTATTATTTTTTTTATTATTGGAGTAATGGCTGCTGAAAATTCAGCTTTGCCATCACAGATATAAATTTCATCTTAAAATGTATTTAAGTAGAAACAGATATATTTTAAAATTATAATAATACTTAAGAATATTAATATTTTACTGTATTTTTGATCAAATAAATGCAGCATTGGTGAGCATAAAATACTTCAAAAAAATTAAAATATCTTAATTTTGATTTATCTGTCTACAAATCCCAAACTTTTTATTTATTTATTTATTCATTTATTTTTAAGAAATGCCAACAGAGATGCCAGCGGTTCACGAGGACACAGCATGTCTCTTGACTTGTTGTCATTCAGATCCTGATGTATTGTCTTGAACTCAGTATTTTAACAAGTGAAAAATACTCAGAGAAAACAATCCTTGATGATAATGTAAATCTGTTAATAATATATTTGCATGCACATCACAAACTCTCTCTCTCTGTTTCTCCGTCCCTCAGGATGGCATGGGGAATCTCCGCGTAACCAAAGAGGGCATCAGATTAGAGGGCGTGTCGGAGTTTCTTCTTCCACTGTATGTGAAAGAGATCAAATCCAGACGGGTAAGAAGTTCTGTCTCATTTTGTATACCTGTGCAATGGGAAAATCATATATATAAATAATATATATATATATATATATATATATATATATATATATATATAATCTGTTATAGTATCACTATCTCAGTTCCGTATTTCAAACAAGTGGCACTTTATCTGGTACTGGCAGATTATCATATTCACATTGTACTTTAAATGATTTTCACTACCATGGTACCATGTCACAGCAATATCATAGTACTTTTCTTTTTAGGTGGTGTCAGCGAACTAAACAATTAGGGTAGTGGGTTTGCTCTTTGGGCGTGGATTTTGCTCCTGTTCTCTTAACAGGTGCAGCAGGTCACAGGGACGGAACGAGCCTGGTTGGAGCGATCTGATGCTGAATCCATGTTAAGCAGCTCAAATAACCTGTTGAACTTTGCCTGCTAAATCCCTCAGTGAAGTTATTTCACTCTGTGTTGCCATGAAGTGAGTGAATTTGCTGGGTGACATCTTTTCAGCCTGTATCATTGGTTCAGCTTGTTCATTCAGCTTTATGTTACTTGATGTGACAAGGGCTATCATTAGCATGTTAGTTAAACTTAAGTTTAATTTTATGATTAAATTGATGGCTTAAATCCATAAAAATGATTTAGTTCCTTCAAAAATGTTTTTCTTTTTATTTTATCTGTCTTATCATATTTTCCTTTCATGTCATGTTTAAATAGAAGAATTTTTGAAGACTCTCAATGCAAATATTTATACATACAATGGTCATCTAACCTGCACTATAGATATAATTGTTATTTTTTCATGTTTAGTGTAAATGTCATTAACTGTAGAAGAGCAAAATTTTAATGTGTGTGTATATAATATAATATAATATAATATAATATAATATAATATAATATAATATAATATAATATAATATAATATAATATAATATAAAATAATATAATATAATATATGCAGACAGTTATTTGCACCATGCTTGATATTTTGCATGTTTGCTTCCCATTTGCAGTTTGTCAAGTTATAAAAATTAAGGACATTAATACAACATCTCCACTCTCCATCAAATGCCGACACACCCACCATGCTGACAGGGCGTGTAACTTGACAGGGTTTCAGACATCACTGGTCTGTCATCCCAGGTACCAGCTGTGATGCTGGAGTGAGCGTGGTGGGGATTCTAGCTTGAACTCTTGATATATGTGACAGGGCAAAGTGTAGATCACTAAGATGAATAGGGCAAGCTCACCGGCACACATTCTTTGTCAAGCACACATACAGAGAAGTACACAGGGTCGAGCGCTTCCCCAAACTCCCGCTGTACGCATGCATCATGTTCTGGTTCATTTGTATTAGGCCTCTGTTGACCTTTAGCACCCAATTGTAAACACAATGTTGTTGATCGATTTTTCTCCTTCTCTTTCTCGTTGTGTCTCACTCTTTAACTCACTGTGGCTGTTGTCACTGCAGAATTCATAATCTGCAATATTTTCCTTGAAGGAAAAAAAAAGGAAAAACCTTGATGAATTTTCATGCCAGTCTAAGTTGGTTAGTGCTGATTGGTACTGTTTTTTTATGAGCTATCTGGTTTGCCCTGTCTGTCTGTCTGTCTGTCTGTCTGTCTGTCTGTCTATCTGTCTATCTATCTATCTATCTATCTATCTATCTATCTATCTATCTATCTGTCTGTCTGTCTGTCTGTCTGTCTGTCTGTTATAGGGTTATAGGGTTAGGGTCTGTCTGTCTTTTATCTTTTGAAGAAAATAGAGTCAATATTTTGTCAAAAAAAAAAAAAAAAAAGATTCATTTAAGCATGATTTTCCTCTAATTATAATAAAACATTAAAGAGGTCATGAATTGAGAAATCAGCTTTTCCTTGAGCTTTTGATATATAAGAGGCCATCGTACTTTAAGAATATTCTGTAAGTTTCAGAACTGAAAACTTCCTTGTTAGTCCAATAAAAGCTTTTATTGGCACCAGGCCCATTGAACGACTGATCCTGAAATATGCCTATCTATGTCATTTTCTTTCAGCTCCACAGAAGAAATCAACGCCTACTTCATTATTGCAAAATTAGCACCGCCCACTGGCGTGTTAGTGAGATGAGGAGAGAAGAGCGATACAACAGGACAAAAATAACATTACCTTTCAAAGGATCCTTATGCTAGGAATATAGTTATTTATTTTCAACAATGTAAATGTCTCAGTTGAGCTTTATTTATTTCTGTTCGGTATTTCACTGTGGATTCTTTGGTAAATCAGTCGCATTTCAGCGCAGGCTTTGCAAACAGACTTTTACGATATGGACTCGACAGTAATGCAACAACATGTAAGTAACTGAGTTACTCCTACTGTTCTAATGCCTCTGATATGTAATGATTTATGTACAGTCAGATGTTCTTTGAACTTCAAACTAAACGGTCAACTTCACGTTGTTTCTCTTAGTAGGATGAAAATAATCTGTTATTTAAACGGTGATTAAATTAAAAAAAGAAAACTATCAAAGAACACTCCCTTTGCAGTCGTTGGAGCTGTCAATCAAAGAGCGAGTTCATCAATGACTGAGTTCTGGACACGCCAAAATTCCTGTTTTGTTCAACGAATCTCTTAGTTACATCGCGTTTGCACTGTTAGTGATGAAGAAAGCATTTGTTAGTTTACAGAAATTGAGTTGCAATAACGAGATCACTGTTTTCATGCGCTCACCACATGTCTGTGATCAGCTGTTCATCACTGAAACCTTTCACGCCACGATTTAAATATAATGTCATAGATCTAAATGTAATGCAACACTTTTCATGATTAGTTAATCTTGAGAGCTGTAATAGTAAAAACATGCTAAAAGAGAGAGTAATACTTGGCTATTTCAAATGCAAAGATGTTAGGCAATCACAGCAGTGGGCGTTTACACTGAAGTCTCACAGCAGACACTCCCCTTAAAACAGTGTTCAAATAAGAGGGCTAAAATCAGGGTAGCAAAAATGCCTTTTATTTCTAAATTATGACAATTTTTGATGTAAAGCATACTAACATTATAAGTGCACCCCAGGAAACATTATAAAATAATAAAACAACGCAGTTCATGACCCCTTTAAACAATTAACTTTGCATATTTCATTTTACTCTGACTATAATTCCATCTTTTTATATATTTACTTATCCTATATTTATTTCAACATTTAACAAAGACGGTGTGTTATAGTTGTTATTCATGTCATTTTGAGCAGAGGCAAATTGAAGTATTACATTTATGTTGTGTATTTACGTGATTAATCACATATTTATAGGATACGTTTGGGTGAGTTCATTAACCCGCTAGCAGCGCTTCAGTTTACCGGTGTTTATTCACTGTTTCGCTTCAGCTTGTGCAGCTCAAGCAGGTCAATCCCCGTCACACTGAATGAAATTATCTGAAACGTGCATAATCTTCCTTGATTTTTCTGTCTCAAAAACATTGTAAGTCCATTGTTAATATTCTGCTCTGTTATGTTTTTCTTATCATATATTCATCAACATTAAGTCTTAATTAAAATCCTTAAATTAAGCATGCACATGTTCCATCTCATCTTCGTAACTGACAAAATCAAGAAGCCCTTTTTTAACAAACACATTTCGACCACAACCTTAGCCACGTTAAAGCTTTTTTTTTTTTTTTTTTTTTCCCCAGTAGTCCTGCTGCTTTAGCTTAATAGATAGCCTAGACTATCTCATGTTAAGGAACAGTCTACAAAACATGGGTTAACATTTATGCTAGTCATTTCAACATACATGGTAATTGGTGCACTAGTGAAACTCAACTGAATAGAGGCATAGCAGTCTCTATACTTCAGTCTATA
This sequence comes from Ctenopharyngodon idella, assembly GCF_019924925.1. Taxonomy (NCBI): domain Eukaryota; kingdom Metazoa; phylum Chordata; class Actinopteri; order Cypriniformes; family Xenocyprididae; genus Ctenopharyngodon; species Ctenopharyngodon idella. The sequence continues at coordinate 16,256,017 of NC_067220.1, read as the reverse complement.
CCAATACACTGTGCAGAAACAATGGCCGCTGAGCCTGCTTGGAGTGCACATTAATTAATAATGATAAACCCCTTTACCACTGCTCAGATAAACTTATAAAGAAGCCTTGTCCTTGAGCCAATAAATCAAAGTGCCTAATGTGTTAGCCACAGTGATTAGCATTAAAGAACACAAACAAAGCGCTGGCTTGCTGCTAGCTCGCTGATGGCACTCCTGATTAGCCTCAATAATCACTAGCGCACATCAAAGCCCGTTGAGGGGCCTTTGCATTTCCCCTCAGCACCCCACTGAGAACACAGCGTCGCAAATCCCAACACACCCTCACAGCGACACGGCAGCCATTTTGGATCATTCGCCTCAGATGACTGTGAGGGTGCGACATTGCGAATTATAATTAATCCACAAAGTGTAGAAAGCCAGAAGCTAGGGTTCAGGGAATGCGGCATGGTGGTCTTGGTCTGGGAGGAGAGCCTTGAGCTGTAAGGCTGAATACTGTGGACAAGCTGTTTTGGCGTCTCCTACAAAGAAGGATTGTGCCATGGCCTGAATTGAAACCCTGCTTCTAAGGGCCACCAATGATGTGTGACACAGGCACTCATGAAAGAGAGACCAAAAAGGAAACATATGAAAGGAAAGGTGCTAGAAAAGGATGAATAAAGATTCAAAACATGAGGGGCAGAAGGAGAAGTGACAGTATGTAGCCACCAAGCTTGAAAAGTAAAAAAAAAAAAAAAAAAAAAAGTTGCCTGAAACATGAAAGTTACAATGTCATACTGTATATACTGTATATGACATTGTTGGGCTGACAAATAACATGCATTGTCATTTGAATTTGAATCAGACTTCATTCAGAATTGTATTTCAGAATTGTAATTAGGGGCCAAGTATCGAAGGTTTATATATACACCTTATTCCTGACAAGCCTACTGCATTTTGAATTATGGGTGACACTTCCGGTTTGGGGAGCTTCTATTCAAAAAGACTGAAACTAAGAATTTCAAAACTGCACCACAAATAATCATTATCAGTCAGTTTGACTGAATGAGCTGTAAATATTAGACGTCAGGAGAATACATAGCGCTTGGTATTTTAATGTGACATGGTATCACAAGAATATCTATGTCGTTGCATTTTTTTCCTCTGGATTATTTTTTTTTTTCTTTTGTATTCCGCTGTAACAGTATTAAAAAAGACAACATACACTCTGCATTTGTGGTCTGTTCTCCCAATTTAATTTACGATATATTCCATGAATAATTCACTGGAATGCACTCTCATGAAGAATCACTCGTCATCTTTCTCTCCAAATCCTCACGTCTCTTTCCAGGTTTATTTTCTCACGGATGCTTTAAAATGTAATTGTCGCCCCTTTTCACTTCTAATCCCTATTAACGGTGTTTACTGGAATGTTTCTGAAGCAGGTAAATACAATTTATTATCTGTCAAAATGATGGAAATCACTTAGAAATATTATCATTAATGAACATTTTTGATTAAGGCAACGTATGTTACATAATACAGATTATATTACCAAAGTGATATTTAACACATTTGTATATTGCTGTAAAAAGAATCGCACCTCTGGGGTCATTGATGGTCTGTTGAATGTACTTTGTTGATGCTTTTACACTTTTAAATTTCCTTTTAATGTTCCATGGTTGAATGGTGAGTAGAATAATGTCATCTCATTGCAGTTTTAAAAAAAAAATCATATTATTGTGGTCATAGAGCGAACATTGCACTGATTGTTTACAGTTTAATGGAAGTTACACCCATAATTCATGCAAAGCATCATGGGGAGTAGGAATAAGGTGGATAGGCACATATTGTATCTTGGTGCGTCTCAGTCCAAGCTCCCTAGGTCGTGAATCCGTATATCGTGTTGACAATGGTAAGGGCGGTAAGGACCCTGTCTCATTACACATTGGGACACTGATGGTGACATCACAACTTGCTTGTTGTACAACGTCACTACTGGTATTTATGAACAACAGCAGAACTGATACTTTTCTGACTTTTTTTTTTTTCAGTCATAAACTAATTATACATGTAAGGTAGATTATGTTACCTGTCTGGTGATGTATGTTTATGCTGAAATATAATAAAATTTTATAATTAAGTTTTTTACTTTTATTTGTATATATTTTATTTTTTTTTCTCAAAACATCTATCGCGTGTCATTATGTGTGATGAGCTGGCTCGTGTGATTTATATTTTGTGCTTCAAAACTTCCATTAAGGGAACATAGTGAGCATCGATGCTCCCTGGTTTTCATGGTCATTGTGGGACTTTTTAGGGAACAAACATTTCAGTGCACTGGAAGGATTTTGCGATTGAGACAGCCCTTCTTTTTCCATTTTTGAAGAAGAAAGTTGTGAAATTTGGCACACTGATAGAGGATAGTCTGAACAAAAACCACTGCAATTTTGGAGTCTCAGTGCCTCTAGTACCACCAATTGTCCAAAGTTACACTTATGTTCATGCTAATAACTTCTGAACCGTAACTTTTGAACTAGAAGGGCTTTTCTCTGATTCCTTGACTCAAGACGATTTGATTGCACCCTGTGATGTATGAAATGCCTACTTTTTCGAACTCGATTTTCACCAAAATTGTATTTTCAGAATTGTATTTTTATTGACCCTTTGTTGAGGACATGGGGAGACTGACACATAATAATTAATGCATCCCTTTATACATAAACACATAGGGGAATATGTTATGCTGTGGGTTATGGGTATATCTTTATGATCTCTTTGGGTCTTCCTGATTTTGGTTTATGTTATGTTCCTGGATGGCCATATGATGATGAAATTGCATTCGCCCTTTGCCGAAGTAAAAGGTTTAAAATATTTTGGCCCTGTCCTGAATTGCCCACTGGAAATTAGTGAGACTCTTATATGTGTCAAGTTTGTGTCCAACATTTTTGTGAAGTCTGCATTAATGGCTACACAAAAATGCAGTCTATTATCCATTTATTAGTGTCACAAGATCCTTAAGAAATCATTCATGCTGAATACGCTGCTCAGAGAACATATATTTTTTATTACTATCAATGTTGAAAACAGTTATGCTTATTAATATTGTTGTGGAAACTCATGCATTTTTTCCCCCAGGTTTCACCAAATAGGAGGCTGAAAAAAACAGCATCTATCTGAAATAGACATTTTAACATTATGCAGGTCTATTGTCATTTTTGATTAATTTTATGCATCCTTGGCTGAACAAAAGTAATAATTTCTTTCAAAAAAGAAGTTGTACTGACCACAAACTTTTGAACAGTATTGTATCTAATCCTGTTTTATATTTAACCATGTATTTCATCACCTACAGTTTTGTTTATATTGCAAAATCAGTTTAGTTCACAAGCTGAAATTATTATGCTGATACATGCAAAGCTGTTTCCTTGTTTTTCACCAAGATTCAGGACAGGATACAGGATGTATGCACCGGGTAAAGCAAGATCTCCTGCCATTAGTGGTAAAGTCACATCGACTCTGCAGTGCTAATTTAAGGATGTCTTTTCAGCATATATCCCTCTGTGCTTTGGATAAAAAGCTGAGTTAGTCAGGTTACAGTGGTAATGTCATTGCCTAGGACAAGATAATTCATTAAAGGCTTGGTGGGTGTGTGTGTGTGTGTGTGTGTGTGTGTGTGTGTGTGTGTGTGTGTTTGCATGTTTAAATGTTCATGTACACATGGTGACTAATAACCAAGGTCTCACGCATGTTTTATAAGTGTCCCTCTAAGGTTATATGCATACATCACTATAGGCACAGAAGACAAAAGTTTATTTTTGCCTCCCTACCTTCTGTCTCTTGTGAATGTTACACAACAATTCTCTTCCTGTGCTCTCTCTTTCATATGCACTATCTATCATTCCCTCTTTCTCTCTCGTTCTTTCTCTATGGTACTCCCTTGTGGCTTTGTTGCTAGAATGCCTGTATTGGGAGTTGCTAAAACGAGACAAAAGTTTCCTGTTGTAGGCATTATTTCCACACTCTGTATGTTGTAGGAAGAATATGATGTTTTCTCTTGTTCTCCTCCCCTTAGTAATATCCACTTTTATTCCATCCTTAAGCAAATGTTGAGACAAGAGAAAAAAAAAAAGAAATGGTTGAAATGATTGTAAATCCCTCCTCAGGAGTCTAAACACAATCCAAAATATACATAGCTGCTCGCTTTTTTGCTGATAATTGGAGAAGAAGAGAAATAGAAAAAAAAAGCAAATGCACAAGAGAGACCTAACGTGTCCACGGGAGTCTGCGAGTTTCAAAAGTATGTTTTTTTTTTTTTTTGTATAAAATTCATCATACTTCTATTTAGCAAGAACTAACTGATTAAAAGTCACAGTAAAGACTTTTAATGCTGTTATACCTGTTATTCAACAAAGATCCTGAAAAAAAGTATCACGGTTTCCACAAAAATATTTAGCAGCACAACCATTTTCAACATTGATAACAATAAGAAATGTTTCTTGAGCAACAAATCAACATATTAGAATAATTTCTTAAGGATCATGTGACACTGAAGACTGGGATAATGATACTGAAAACTCAGCTTTGCCATCACAGGAATAAATTTAAAATGTATTAAAAGAGAAAACGGCATTTAAATTGGAATAATTATTTGTGATATTACTGTTTTTATATTTGATCAAATTCGATCTGATTTGAAAATTAAACCACACTGTGCTAGTGTTGTCAAAAGTACCGACTTCGGTACCAACTCAGTACTGAAATTTTAAAAATGTGACAATACCAGCATTTCCCCCTGGAATTTTGAGTGCTGTTGAGCGGATTCTTAAACACCTCTGATTGGCCATTGTGTTCACGCGCTCATCAGATATGTCTGTGACTGGCTACAATGATCAACGCTTTAAAAATATGTTGTAAATAGACATCTTTAACGCTCTTCACTGAGCGCTTACACAGATACACACATTAGAGTTTGAAAGCAGGTGTCCAGAAGTGTAAAGAGTACCTGAAAACCATACTTAAGTAAAAATACAGATACCTTACAGCAAAAATGACCCCATTACAAGGGACAAGTCACCAATTCCAAAACAACTTGAGTAACAGTCTTAGAGTATCTGATTTTAACATTACTTAAGTATACTGAATGTAGGCTGAAAGATACACTGGTCCTCAAAGAGACATGCCAGTGAAACACAAGAGACAGTTGATTTGTGAGAAGAGCAATCATATTTATTTTCTATAATACCTCAAAATTGCAATAAATCAAGGTAGTCACAACAGCCTCTTAAACGTTAGACAATCAAGTCTCAATTAATCTCAAGTGCTCAAAAAGAGCATAAGTAAATCAATATCCTTCAAAAAGCTCTCTTCAATATAACAGATAAATAAAAAAATGTTAAGTACAATTAAAAAGTCAAAACCTTCTTGCACTGGACGTGCTGTTTTGGCCCTAATCGGCAGCTGCAGTCATGTCCTCATCTTAAATATAAAACAGTAGTGATTCACAACTACTTGCTAATGCACTCTCATTCACGTAAAGTAGCCTTGTTGACAAGTTTCGGTGAGTAAGGGCAAACACACAGGATGTAGTATTTGCAGTGCCCTGTAGATGGCAATATTGCTTCTTTTGTAGCAGAAATAAACTGCTGCAGAAAAAGTTAGGTGCCATGCAAAATGTAATGAGTAATTGCATTGCTCATTACAAATGTAGTGGATTAAAGAGTACATATAGGCTACTTATTCAAAAATGTAGTCAAGTAAAGAGTAAAAGTTGCTGATATCTTTGATACTACAGAGTAGCCAAAACAATACTCAAGTACAGCGACTAATTACATTTACTCAAATACTTTACACCTCTGCAGGCATCTATCAGCCGACCGGTCCGCTGATAGACCCCTGCTTTCAAACGCGCCCGCTTTCAAAATGCTTTCAAACACTTCTGTGTGCTTTCAAACACTCCTGTGCATTGATCATTGTAGCCGATCACAGATATTTCTGTTGAGCACGTGAACACAATGGCCAATCGGAGGTCTTTATGAATCTGCTCAACAGCGCTCAAAATGCTAGGGGGAAATGCTGGTATTGTCACATTTTTAAAATTTCAGTACCGACTTGGTACACTACACTGTGCACATTTTTATTCCTAAACTTCACACTGCAGTCATCAAATTTATTTATATTCTTTAAAAATATTGCTTAATCGAATATTTTTCTATTATTCAAAAGAATTTGTTATTCAGCTTTGGGCACATCCCTGATATTAGTAAAGTATTGTGAGGAAAACTATTGCAATATTTTATTATATAATTGTAAATTGTGCAATTTGAGATTGGCAAACCTGTGCTTATTTATCAAATACTGATGTTATGGAAATCACCATCTTTGATACTTCTTACTGTCATGGTTACAAGTGTTATTTCTGGCTGGTACAAGAACAGAAGAGTAGCTTGATGTCATGTTAGTGCATATAGACAGTATTCGAGTCGCTCCTGTAAGACGTTGCATAAACAGGACAATTCAAAAGTCACACCTGTTAGTAAATACGGTTGCCAATCCCAAACACTGAGTATGTGTGCGAGCAGAGAGCAAGGGATTCACAAGTGTTGGAAAGCGTGTTGGTACTAATGTTTTATTCAGGGGGTTTGGGAGTGTGGTGGAATGGCCCATGTAAAAATAGGTTCCCATTAACATTTAACAACATTTTAGGATGATAAAACATGGGGACTGTTCAGACCTTCAGGAACCAAGAATGACGGAGAATATTAATTATTCTCTCTGCGCTCTCTCTCAGATGCACAAAAATTCTCAAAAGCCTTGTGGGCACAGGTTACCTCTGCAATTACCTCTCATCTCTTAGCAATGTCATCCCACCTCTCTTTTTGATTGGATCAATGAACTAATTCCACATGCGATGTGATTGGATAACTATGTGTTGTATTGCTGTGATTGGTTACACATAACCCAACATCTAAGCACAAGGCAGATGTGTCATCAGAGAGCAGCAGGCATAACGAAGAGTGATAGTCTCTTTATTTATATTAGTGTCGTGCAATCTGTTCTGTCAAAGCACATTATTATAGGTTTTTTTCCGTACAGGAGGGGTGGGAACTATGTTTACGAGGGCATGCGATGGCGACGTGATGCTATTCGACAGATGCAGAGATGACAGCAACTGCTAGTGACATGTAATATAACTCACAGTGAGTTTCCACGGCAGTGCTGTTGTATGACTTCAAATGTTTCTTGATACTTTAAAAGGTTAGATCACCCAAAAATGAAAATTCTGTCATGATTGTTGTCATGTTGTTTGATGTTGTTCCAAACCCGTAATACATTCGTTCATCTTCAAAACACAAACAGATATGTTTTTAATGAATCTGAGAGATTTCTGTCTCTTCATTGAAAGTCTATTCACCCAAAACTTGTTTCAAAACTAAAAGTAGGGCTGAATATTTAATCAATTATGCAGTGTAGGCCTAATTAAGAAAGGTGTTTACTATGGCTGAGCTCAGACACTTTTTGGGATTTACAGCAACAGTTGCTTACAAGTGTGAATCCTGAAATGGTTTGTTCATTCAGGAGATTAAAGTAGCTGCTTGATAATGTTCATTCAACTGTATAATTTAACAGTTTAAGTAACAACCACATTCTAACTAATTAACTAATCATGGCGACAGTCTCAAACACGGCAGTGTCTATAAAACTGTGAAGTTTTACCACGATTGACAGCCAAAACAAATAAATGAATCCAATCAAGGGCGTGAGTTCATACATTAGATATTTTAAATAACCAACAACAGCGTTAAATGCTTTGTAACCGGTTGCAGAGAGCACGTTTGAGCCACGCATCTCGCACTCACTGCAGCTCAGAAAAAACAGAATGCTATATGAATGCAGCTGTATTAAACACAAAATATGGGACTGACAACCGCATTCTAGTGCTGTGTAAAAACTCACTGTAATAGTCCAAATACTTGCGCTGCTGTCTTGTCGTTTTGAGGTAGGAGAGCCCAGGGATGTTTTCTTTCAGATGCTCCTGCATAGAAGTTGTACTGTTGTGGCCTGCCATTTCAGTTTTACAGAGAGGGCAGAGCACCATTGTATTTGATTTCTGTTTAAAAAAAAAAACAGGCTCGATATTTTTGTAATAACTTTTCAGCATGGCCTGGAGTCAGTGCTGCTGTCTTTGGGGATGAACATAAAATAGCGCAACGAGTCGACACATTCCACGCAAATCGACTAATTTACATAATCAACGTAATCAGTAACGTTAAAGCGTTGTTCTAGCCCTAATTAAGAGCTCTTAAAATAAATCCATATGAATCAAGCAGTTTAATCCTTGTCTTCATGTTTTGAAGCATCAAAGTTTTGGTTAAACAAACTTTCAAGGGAAACTATTGATTACACTTTATGTTAATAGTTAACTTTAGACATTCTACTAAGTAACTTTGCAACTACATGTCAATTAACTTTTATTAATTTGCAACTACATGCCAACATGAGTGTTAGTAGACTGTTAGGTAAGGGTTAGGGTTAGTAAAATAAGTTGACATACTTGCAAAGTTACTTGTACTCAGTAGAATGTCTGTTGTGGGAGCATCGATATAAAGTGTTAGCAGAGTCGGTGTTCTGACGTCGAACACGGAAGTGTTGAATGTAAACAGCGTAGGAGAATGATGGGAGAGAAGAAATTGTTGATTAAAGTCATTATTTTTGTTTTGTTTTTGCTCACAAAAAGTATTCTTGTCACTTTATAACATTAAGGTTAAACCACTGTAGCCACGTTGACAATTTTAACGATGTCTTTAGTACCTTTCTGGACCTTGAATATAGCATATAGCCTATGGGGGATAAAAAAAAACTCTCAGATTTCATCAAAAATATCATAATTTGTGTTCCAAAGATAAACAAAGGTCTTACCAGTTTGGAACGACATGGGTGAGTAATTAATGACAGAAATTTCATTTTTGGGTGAACTAACCCTTTAAGCAGACAGTCTAGTAATACTCTAATGACTGGTACTTATAGTTTGTAGAATGTCTAAAGTGAACTATCAAAATAAAGTGTTACCAAAATATCTTCATTTGTGTTCTGAAGATGAAGGAAAGTCTTATGGGTTTGGATCAACATGAGGGTGAGTAACAGAACTGTAATTTTTGGGTGAACTAACCATTTAAAAGGGTTTACAATAACACTTTACAATAAGGTCTCATTTGTTAACATTAGTTAATGTCATTAACTAACATGAACTAGCAATGAGCAATACATTTGTTACAGTATTTATTGATCTTTGTTAATGTTAAAAATCCAGCTGTTCATTGTTGGTTTATGTTAGTTTTTCAGTGCATTAACTAATGTTAACAAAATCAAAATTTGATTTCCATAATGTATTAGTAAATGTTGAAATTAACATTAACTAAGATTAATAAATGCTGTAGAAGTATTGTTCATTCTTAGTTCATGTTAACTAATGTATGAATGAAACTAATGAAACCTTAATGTAAAGTGTTACCTTTTAAAGCCCTCAATATATGATTGCTATGATAGCATTCCTGTGTATTACCAAATTAGCGTTTGATGGAACATCACCAAATAAACTTGTTTACCTGACGTATTTTGGGCTGTAGCTAATTGGGGTCACTGTCTCCATAACAATGAGCCGTAGCTAATTAACCAAATAAATATAAACACTATTTGCATCTTAACATCTCACGTCGGCAGTGCCTCCGGCAAATTTCCAGCTGTTGCCTTTTCAGATATCGAATACCTCGTCTCGTCCGCTGCTACACGGTGACATGGCCGTTACCACCAACCTGGGATCAACTCTACCCCTCTCGATTAGAGAAATTAATTAAAAACAGACACGGTTTTAATTAATGCTGCACGTTGACATTACACAGGCTAGTGGGATGTTTTAGCTTTGATCCTCATCGGCGACTAATGACATTTAGCCAGGGGCTATGTAGCATGTGTAAAAGGGCAGGCTAGCCGTTGGGTGTTTAGCTAGTAGGGCTCAGGGTACAACCTGGACTGTGGAGGTAAATGTTAGAGGTGATAAGAGCGTATCAGTGGGACTGAGGAGAAATGAAGTCTGGACAGGAAATCCTGGAGACTGCTAACAATGATAAATCCAAATAATCTTTGAGTTTTAGATTTAGAAAGTGATGCACAACCTTTGCTGGAGATTTGCTTCAACTTTGTTCTTAGGGCAGAAAGGAAAATGGCTGCTTTATTGAGATAAACTGTTCCTTTATGTCGCTGAGAACACTATAGAGTAAGTAAAAAAAAAAAAAAAAAAAAAAAGTGTTTGGTAGAAATGTTATCTTATCTAAGCTGCTCCATATTTGCTGAGAAATGGCATATTTGAAGTTGTCAATAAAATATTCATTTAAATGTTTATTGAGCACATTTATTCAGCATTGTGTGACTTTCCTTGAAAACTTAATCTGTTAAGATTTAACAATGCTTTTTGAAGGCTTCTTGTTTATGTGCATATGTTTCTGAAAAGAATACTCACGCGAGCTACTTACGGCATACTGTACATTATTCACTGTATATTACATATTTTGTAGTATGTGAAGCTAGTATGTAAAATATGCAGTGTTAAACATTTCAAACAGTAATTGTCTGTGTTGTTTTCTCATTATGTTGCATGTTTCACTCAGTAAGTGGTGTTTAGTTGTCAAAAAAAATGTTTGGTGAAATCTGGTATTGATATTGATATTGATATATCTGATATTGTCTTAACTCATGGCAGTTTGCATGGCAGTTTACAAATAATGACTTAAGAAGGAATGATATTAACTATGGATAATTTGTCACAATGAAAATGTAAGAATGGTCAAGTTGAATGCATTCCATTTTGAGAGTTTCTTATGCTCACCAAGGCTGTATTTATTTGATCAAAAATACAGTAAAAACAGTGATATTGTGAAATATTATTACAATTTATAAGTAAACATTTATTATAATTATCAATGTTGAAAACAGAAAAAAAAAACATAACAATGTAAAGTATTTACTGTCACTTTTGATACATTTATTGTATCCCTTCTGAATAAAAGTATTAATTTCTTTCAAGAAAAAAAATCTTAATAACCCCAGACTTTTGAACACTATATTTATTTATTTCTGTATTTATTTATTTTGTGACGTTTAGCCAAGTATGGTGTCCCTTATGTGTCCCACAGTATGGTTGTCTCAAACACATTAAAGGGTTAGTTTACCCAAAAATGAATAGTCAACGTGACTATAGTGGTTCAACCTTAGTGTTATGAAGCGACAAGAATAATTTTTGTTTTGTTTTTGCGCACAAAAAAGTATTCTCGTCACTTCATAACAGTAAGGTTGAACCACTGTAGCCATGTCCATTTTAACAATGTTTTTACTAGCTTTCTGGACCTTGAATGACAGCAATTATGTTGCGTTCTATGGGAGATGAAAAAAAAAAAAAAAAACTGTCGTATTTCATCAAAAAGATCATAATTTGTATTCCGAAGATGAACGAAAGTCTTACGGATGTGGAACGACATGAGGGTGAGTAATTAATGACAGAAATTTCATTTTTGGGTGAACTAACCCTTTAAGCTATGGAACCATTTCTGTTTACAACAACGCTTTAAGATATTGATAATTGCTCTCATAATTATGCCACTACATTTTGGATATTTTTGGTCAACATTTCCTTTAGCTTTAGTTTTTATTCACCATTATCTTCAGCTGTTATGGTTCCTGAACGCACACTCATTCTTGTGTGAATCTGTCTCCTCAGTGATTAACAAAGTTGAGCAGCAATATCATTCACGTGAAGCAATGGTTTTTGTTTTGCAAAGCGCCTCTTTCTCTATGGTGGGATTCATGAGGACTGTCATTAGTCAGTGCAGGAAGTATGCAGCTGTTATTCCTGGGGTTATTTCTGATCTCGTCAAGTACTAATTACCTTACCTGTCTCTAGGGTGATTTTAGTTCGACAGCTACTCCGGGAACTGGAAGTTTTTTTTCAGAATCTCTTGGATGTTTTCTCAGAATTTTCAAGACATTTCTTTATTATCTGTCTGAACATGTTCTTTTCATGCACATGCAGATTGGAGTTTATATATCTGATGCATTTTTTTTTTTTTTTTTCCTGATAAGAGCATGATTGAACACTTTTTTTTTTTTTTTTTTAATGAAGTGCATAAGTGCCATGTAGCCTCTCTAACCTGATTTTCATTTCATTGGTGGAAACATCTGTCTCAAAACTGTTCTTCAAAGTTAACTTGCATTTAATGTATTCTGCGATATATTTTCTGTACTTTGAGTATTTTTGTTCATGGTTTTTGAGGATGAACACTGCTGGCTTACGTTGATGACCAATTTGTGCCAAAATACCAAAATTGAGTTTGACTTCACAAGGCCTTTATACATGTTTTTTACTCCCTTTTAAAGTCTATTTAATTTGCTTTTCCCGTAGATGGTCTGCTCACGTTCTCATCGCACACAAGCAGATCTATTTCCTCACTAGAGAAGCATTCAGTTTTTCCTCTTGCAAATTGCGCCATGTAAATAGCGAATCTGCCATGGCGTGAACACAACTGGCTTTTAAAGGGAATAGGAGATGAGACTCTGATTGGTTTATTCCATGTTACGCCCAAAACACACCCATTACTCATTAAGAGAATAGGGACAACCCTTTTAGACCATGCGCCTGGCGCGCAGACCATTTTTCCCGTCATTAAACTAGCAAAAGTGGATTTGGACACGCCCTAAGTGCACTTGCACCGTGCACTTTAGACCATGCGCTTAGATCGTTAAAATAGGGCCCACAGGTTTGAATATAGCCTGCTTTGTGTTTCAATCCAATTTCCCCTTTTTATCTTAAAATAATTTCTTTTTTTTCTCTCTACTATCAAAACACACACACACACACACACAGAGGTTTGTTTTGCTATCTTAGTGAGGACATTCCATAGGCGTAATGGTTTTTATACTGTACAAACTGTACATTCTATCCCCCTACACCAACCCTACCCCTAAACTTACCCATCACAGAAAACATTCTGCATTTTTACATTTTTAATAAAGCATTGTTTAGTATGTTTTTTAAAAAAATATTTTAAATTTAAGGACTCATGAAATGTCCTCATAAAACATGCTTATGTCATAATACCAGTGTAATACCCATGCCATTCTACAAATTTGTGTCTTCAAATCATGAAAACACACACACACACACACACACACACACACACACACCCCTTAGGTTTTCATGTTTTATGGGGTCTTTCCATAGACATAAGGATTTTTTTATAATGTACAAACTGTATATTCTATCCCCTAAACCTAGAGAGACACACATGTTGGGTTTTCATGCTCATGGGGACTATATATATATAAATTGCTTGCTCATCCCCATTTTATGTTCCTAGTATATACTTTAACATCAGTGTGTTTGCACTAACATTATAGATAAGCCCCCCGTTCTCCAGATCTCCCCATGAGGATGATAAGGCAACAAACAAGTGATGCACAGCTCCTAGATAATTTCCTGCACAGGAAAATTTAGAAGATCAAAAGATTTTATATGAACTACTCATTTACAGCATACTGGTATCAATTGCGCGGCAGTAAAATGAAGATCAATAGGGGAAGATAAGCAGTATTAAAGAGGAGGGGTTTGATCAGTACTACAGTGACAAATAGTCCCTGTGGTGTGCTCACGCTAGGATCTGAGCGAAGATCTAGCTGAGAGCGTGAGAAATACTCTTGGGAGAGTGATGCATTATTTTATGTTGCTGTAAAGCCACACTGTGGCTTGAATCTATAAAAAGCTTGCTCATAATTAAAATGAGTGTGGGCCTGAAAGATGACAAGATGAATGTGTGTATGAATGTGCATGCATTGTCATTGAATATATTTAGGTGTAGAGTAGGTGTACGTAATATGCATATAATGAAACGGCATAAACTAGTTTTAACTGCAATAGATGGAGCTTTGAGAGTCTTAAAGTGTAGTTTCTCAGAAAAATATCTACCTATCTATCTATCTATCTATCTATCTATCCATCTATCTATCTATCTATCTATCTATTAGGGATGCACCGATGTATCGGCCGCCGATATTTGCTCAATTTACAATCATTAGCATATCGGCTTTAGCAGGAAAAAGGCCGGTATAACAAACCGATGGTTTATTAATTAACTGCATGAAGGCACTGAGCTGTATAATAACTGCTGCATAAGTGTAGCGGACCCCATCTGAATGATGACCAAAACTTTACTGATGTTTTATTAAGTTTATTGAGTCCGTTTTCACTCCAAAAATCACCATAAGAGCTAACAAGAAGTGCACATTAAAATCTCTCTCTCCGTTGCATTATCATCAACATACAGCGAATTACTCAAAACACTTATTGCAACTAACAGTAAACAAATACATACATATCTCATGCCTTTTCGGGGGGTGCTTAATAAACTAACAAACTTTAAATCTGCAAAATATCTCTGAAGAACTGCGTGCTCTTCTTGTCATTACATGTATAGCAGACGAGAAAACCCGTCAAAATAAGAGTCTCGCCATAGTATAGGAGATAGTGCAGATCCTATACATATTTAAACTCACAAAAAAATATTAAAATGTATACAAAACAAATTAGAAGATTAATCATAATAAAGTCTGTTACAATAAAGGATTGATATGTATTTAATTTATACAGTGAAGAATATGCAATGCTATTTTATATTTGTTTACTTTATTTCTATACCTGAAAACTATTAAACCTATCTAAAAAGCAGTGTTTATTTCATATATATATATATATATATATATATATATATATATATATATATATATATATATATATATATATATATCTTTGTTCAGTTGTATTTATGTAGGCCTGCTGAATGTTAAATGGATCCAATCGATGTTCATTAGAAATTATTTGATGATGCAGCAATAAACCTGCTAGTATTATCTAATGCATTTGTTTTTGAACTTTGCTGATTTAAAACATGATTAAAATACTGTCTATTTTGATGACAAAATTTCAAAACACAGGAAGTGACAAATATTTGTATCGGTATCGGCCAATAATTGTTTGTTAAAATCGGTATCGGCCCAAAAAAAATCCCATCCATCCATCCATCCATCCATCCATCCATCCATCAAGGATGCAAGAAAACATTTGAAATATAAAGCATGTGCAATTATGGGCCACTTTTATCATATGTTTGATGATTTGTGTTCTTTTTTAAAGCTGCAATTCTCATTAATTGTAATTAAATGTTAAGAAGCAGCAGATACACTCTTCAAAATTCGCATTTTATGTTCCAAGAGAGAAAAAAAGTCAAAGAAAGGTTTTGGAATGATATGAGGGTAGGTAAATGATGACAGAATTTTCATCTTTGGCTGAACTATTGCTTTAATAAGATGTAGACCTGGAGATCAAGAGATTCAACATACAATGTTAAACAGCAGTGCGTGTCAAACTGTCATTTTAAGCTTGCCTCTCAAGTACATTTCAGAAAAATATGCATTCTATTATGCTTCATATATAATATAAAACTTGCATTGGCAGTACTGTCACCTGTCTGATGTGGTTTAGCTCATCTTTAAAACATGAAGTTCACCATCTTGTAAGCCAATTTCTGTATTACTGTGTGGTTTTTCTATATTGTGTGTGAATTTGACTGTGTGTCATACAGGCCATGGCTATAGAATCAATAGGAGTATATTGGCTCAATACAGGGTAGAAACTTTTAGCATGTTAAGAAGAACAGTCAGCAGAGAATGACAGAATGAGTGTCACTTAAGTGCAGAGAACTCATCAAACTCAAAGAACGATCACATACACTCGCTGAAAAATTGTAGAAGATAGCAGAGAGTGGTAGTTGTGTGAATAATGTATCCATAAATATGTATTTTTTCAGCGATATTATATTATTTGTCTTCAGGTTGCTTTTGCTGGCATTTTATTTTGTTGATTGCTCTTAGAACAGGTTGGCTAGTTGAGCTCAAACTGCCAACAAACCACAGGATTGGACTGACTCGCTAATCAATAACCTATTACCAATCAGACAAGACTTTCTCTCCGGTTTCTTTCTGCTTTCTTGTGTTGAGCATGCGTGTGTGTGTGTTTGTGTGCAACCAACCCTAGTGTGGTTTGGACCTCGAAGAGAGAATAATTTACACACAACAATCTGTTGTGTGCTTGAAAATCACATTGCTTATATTGATTTATGGAAGCCACAAAATAAAACTTTATGTAAAGGA
This sequence comes from Ctenopharyngodon idella, assembly GCF_019924925.1. Classification (NCBI taxonomy): domain Eukaryota; kingdom Metazoa; phylum Chordata; class Actinopteri; order Cypriniformes; family Xenocyprididae; genus Ctenopharyngodon; species Ctenopharyngodon idella. The sequence goes on along the minus strand of NC_067220.1, from coordinate 16,239,790 downwards.
TAGCATCAAATAAATCTTCTATGACGGTTGTTTTTACCAAGAAATAGCCAACTTTACAAAGTTGCATCAAATCAAATGCTGGGAGTGTCTTGGGAAGCGTACTCATAGCAGGACATTTCAGACTGGCAATAATCATATGGCTAGATTTAATGCTTAATACTTAAATTTCTGACTTTGGTTGGCAACCAATCATATTCCACTCGCCCAAGGCCACTGTGAGATTGGATAGTATCCAGACATCAGTGCAGGGCATTTGTCAGCTGGGATCAGAAGTACTTTGTGTGTGTGAGCAGTATGATATGTTAGTTCCTCACAGTGCGAAAGATTTGGTCCGTGTATGCGTATATGCTTATGTTAGCAAAGAAGCGATCATATATATGCAAACTGGGTTCCCGGTCATTTTAAGATATATTAAGTTATATTTTATTCATAAATGATCTGGAAAGTGTTACACAATAGTCCACTATAAGTAGTGGGGAAAGCTTCTAAGACAATATACTTGTTTATTAAATAAGTTTTTATTTATTTATTTATTTTTATTTTTTATTTCAAGCATTCTGTGAAAAAGCTTTAAAGGGTTAGTTCACCCAAAAATGAAAATAATGTCATTTATTACTCACCCTCATGCCGTTCCACCCCCGTAAGACCTTCGTTCATCTTCAGGACACAAATTAAGATATTTTTGCATAGCCAGCAATGACACTTCCTCTCTCCGAAGCTTCATAAAGCAGTGTTTTGAAATCGGCCATCACTATATAAGTTGTTATTTTGTTTTTTTGGTGCACCAAAAATATTATTGTCGCTTTATAATATTAATATTGAACCACTGTACTCACATGAACTGATTTAAATATGTTTTTAGTACATTTATGGATCTTGAGAGAGGAAGTGTCATTGCTGGCTATGCAGGCCTCACTGAGCCATCGGATTTCAACAAAAATATCTTAATTTGTGTTCCGAAGATGAACGAAGGTCTTACAGGTGTGGAACGGCATGAGGGTGAGTAATAAATGACATTATTTTCATTTTTGGGTGAACGAACCCTTTAATATCTCAAAATGTTTTCATAGAATATTTGAAATATGTTACTCAATATATTTATACTGAAAACCAACACAAATTCCAATTCAATTCTATTTATTCATTTATGGAAATGAAAAGGATTTCTATCTTGTTTCCATTCAGTTGGGGGTTTTCTCTGCGGTTGTGCAATGTTGACACTCGTGAATGCAGCTGGAATACATGCATTCAATTGAAATTCATCTATATTAGTGCACGCCCTCACAGCAACAAAAGAACATTCCATATTCGTAATTTGAATACGGAAGGCGATCTGGCGGAAGCTAGATATTTTACTTTATAACTTGTTAAATATGGGTATTTTTCTTACACAAACGCATTGCTTCACTTCAGAAGGCCTTTTTTCCGTGTTTAAGTGCTATAATTGGGTCCTCTGTGCATTTAGCAACCCAGAAAATGTGAAAAAGGATAACCCAGTAACTTTGTTTTGATAAGCCTTTCTTTGCAAGCATGTGAAAAAACGAGCCGCTCAGATTTTTCTCCTTTTGTGACATAGGAAGGGGATCTTATTATAACATTACGGCCCCTTAATCTGCACGTTTCCACCGACGGCGCCATCATTTTGTTTTCACAAGCGAAAAAGGTGTACCAGTTCTAAGGCCATGGCAAAAGTTCAATGCTAACTGTTCTGTGGTCGTCTGCACAGACAAGCACAGGACATTATTTTGATTCTCGTTAGCTTGGATAGCCTGCAAGTTGACCCAGGCAAGCTTGATTGCTAAAAAAAGGAGCGTTTCTGTCTGAGCGATATTTTGGAAAAAATATTAGACCATTCACATCTTTTGATAGCAATCATAAACATTAGCCTGGTGTGTGTGGCTTTGTATGGCAAACAGGTACGCTTTTTATATTGGACGTCTATATGGGTTTTGCACAAAAAAAAAAAAAAAATATGACGGTACATGCTAGTCGATGAGTTGAATCAACTCCACAGCAACTACATAAATATATCCACTGACCATTCAGAAACGTCCAGTTGCATTGTAAAAGTTGTAACTTCTTCCTGAGTCTCTCCATCAGTGTCCGACTCGGGATCGAATGATGTAGGGCTGAACACCGTTACTGACAATCTTCATTTTGGCTGCGCAAGATTCTCCAGCTTTGTTGTTGTTGAGCAACAGAAGCACGAGCTTTTGAAGCTCCGCCCTCTTTTGTAAAGTGGGCAGGGAGCAGCAGTTCATTTGCATTTAAAGGGACACACACAAAAACAGCATATTTTTTATCATACCCAAATAGGTGCAAATTTGACAAGCTATAATAAATTATCCATGGGGTAATTTTAGCTGAAACTTCACAGACATATTCTGGGGACACCAGAGACTTATTACATCTTGTGAAAAGGGGCATAATAGGTCCCCTTTAAGGAGAACATCTAGGTTACTATTGTAACCCCCGTTCCATGAAGGAGGGAACGGAGACGTTACGTCGATACTGACGTAATGGCGAGACCCCATTACGTCAGTATCGACGTAACGTCGGACGTGACTGACTGAATGGGAGCGTCTAGGTTACTATTGTAACCCCCATTTCTTGAAGGAGGGAACGGAGACGTTACATCAATACTGACGTAATGCCGAGACCCCATTACGTCAGTATCGATGTAACGTCTCCGTTCCCTCCTTCAAGAAACGGGGGTTACAATAGTCAAGCTATACATAACGTCGAATGTGACTGACTGAATGGGAACATTACTGCATAGTGTTACCAAAACTGAAATAGTAAACTGATGCTTGAACTGCATCTGTAAAGTTATTCAGCTAACATTGATAATATGTTACAACATAAATCTTGTGTTTAGTCCATAAGAGAAAAAATTATTTTGTATTTTTTTTTTTTTCATTTTTTTTTTTCAACTGTGAGCAAAACAGAAAAAACATGAAATCATTATATGTGTCTTTAATCTTTTAAGAGAAAGAAATCATACTTATTTTACTCTTAGCTTGATGAATAAGGAACAGTCGGATCAGCACATCTGTTGTTAAGTCCGCCTGGGCTTCCAGACACACCTGAGTCTAATTTAGCTTTTGGTTTATGATAATTAGATGATTATTAGGTAATTCAGGGACTATTATAAAATCAAACAACTTCATTATACCTTTGTGCTCTTAGTTCTAACAACACCTTATACTCAGCAATTCTACATTAATGAAGGTTTCAGACTCACACTTTTTTTTTTTTTTTTTTTGGTTACCAGATCTCACTAGTACAGTATACAAATATGTACTATACATAAACAAGTGTTTATGTGGGTGTTTGAGCATGTGTGTTTGCCCTTGCAATAATAATTGTGTGTTAGAAATGGATTACAGGGCACAGTGGCAAAGGAAATGAAAGCCAGTGTTTGTGTTTGTGTTTATGTGATTCAGGAGACATGCAGGGCAAATTCACCACAGTCACGGACGGATAGTTGTTTGCTTTCTGTTTGGCAGTGACGGCCAGCGCTCTTTCCACCAAAGCTGCCTTAAAAATACTTGCTTTCGCTTAAAATGTAAGATCTCAAAACCTTGTGTGTGTGAGAGAGATTTGAAGCTACCTTACATGCTGACCTAAATCAGAGCAGTGACTGAATCTGGTCTAAATCTCAGTGTAAATACATTTAAGGTGTTTACTGATTCACATAACTGAATGCCAATGATTTGGGCATGAAGACCATCACAACAACCAAAATATAGTTTTGGTTAAAGTGTCTAAATACATAACTGAATATTCATATCTTTATAAAATTAAGAAAATTGGTGCACTCAATAGATGAGGTCAAGTGTATGTGTGTGTGTCTATATATATATGACCTGTGCCGGCAAATTTATTCGGAATGCGCACAGGCTAATTTCGAGCTACAGGCAAAACAAGTGAAAAATGTCAATTTTGATCGAATCTGATTCGACTATGTAAATCCGTAGTCGTGGACACCCCTAATATATATATATATATATATATATATATATATATATATATAGTAGTCAACATTTGAAGTGGATCAAAATCTTTCATCAAAGTTGTCCTAAAACCTTCTTCTTAGGACAACTTAGTTCTTAGGACAAATTTGATTAACTTTTTTGATCCACTTCAAATGTTGACTACTGTGTATATATATTATATATATATATATATATATATATATATATATATATAAATAAATATCATGTTTCACCTTAAGCCTTTGTAATCTTTGGTCATTGTTATTTGGCCTTGCCCTCAAAAAGTTCTCCCGAACCTCCATGGTGCTTAGCCCTGTAAGAGACACAAAGACTTACACTTAGAGTCTTTCCTAAGACATGCCATCATAAAGGCAAAAATGTGGTCTTAAGCTTTATCACCCCTTAGGGTGCAGGGACATACATTCATTCTCTGCTATTTTATAGTGTCATAAATGGAACCTTGTTAGCTTTTTTTTTTTCCACTGGGATAGATTGGTTTGTCATTCTTCACATTGTGTCACCTCCTTCATAGCAAAGGTTTCCTTTCTCCCACAGCAAGGCTAGAAGAATGAAATTGGAATGTTGTTAGCTATTTACTAAAAAGCTTTTTTCTGTCGTGGTAATAATAGGTTCAGAAATTACCATTTAGCCTTACTATTTGTGAAAGAAATTAATACTTTTATTCAGCAAAGATGCATTAAATTGATTACCAATTAAAATTAAAATCAAAAGTGACTGTATTTTAATAATGTTTGAATTTGAATATTAGGATATCGCCACTGTTGGATGGAAACCTTTTATGGCTAGCTACTTTTAACTAGCAAAACCGCTATTTAGGAAATGGGGGTGAGGGGTGAGGGGTGGGGGGGTGGACACTATATTTTTGAAATAATTAAACTGCAAGTGTTGAGAAATATATATGAATATGTTTGGAGATTTAATTGTCCCTTTATGCCATATTTTGATTTAAAATTCATTTGTGTAGCCCTACTACTGATCACAAAGGTGTAAACATGATTCTCCTAGAGTCTGAAGGAGGTAAATGAGTCATACTCATTCGATTGTATGAGAAGCAATAGTGTCATCTCAATATCTCATTACATTACTGAGAAAAGACATAAAATAAAATAAAAAGTTAGACATTTGAAATGCCTCTGTCTGATGCAATTTAAGTGCGGTTGTTAGACAGTACATTCAACTCAAAAGCCTGACATCTCACACCTACTCATGATGAGAGATTCCTCGGTTAATTCCTCCTCTACTCCAGAAAGAGACAAGTGTGAGTGCTTTAACCCTGAACTTACTTCAAGCCTCTTGCATCATCTGTTTTGCCTCCCTATGTGCCATCAGCAATACTCCCTGGTTTCTTCTCGTATACATGTGCTGTCCGTGGTGCTGAATGTCTGTGGGTATTTTAACCAGAACAAAACAACAGAGGAATCATTTATAAAGGCCAAAAGAAACTTAAATATATTTCAGGATCCCCCACCCCCATTTGTTTGTCTAACACTGTTTCTACAAAAATATTAGGCAGCACAATTGTTTTCAACCTTGATATTAATAAGAAATGTTTCTTGAGCACCAAATCAGCATATCAGAGTAATTTCTGAAGGATCGTATGACACTGAAGACTGGAATAATAGCTGATGAAAATTCAACTTTTCCATCAAACAAATGCATACATTTAAATTTAATCCAACTGATTTTGTGATTAACTATCAAACAGAATCTATTCAATAGGAGACATCACAGGGGTCACCACAGCAGAAGAGAAAAGGTGTCTAAATTTAGGATCTCAGCAGGTGTGTGGGATTGGAGTGTGTCATTAAACGAGAGGAAAAACAATGAAAGAGCGATAATGAATAACAGGTGGACATCTGGGAGGAACACAGAATTGTCATGCCTGAATGATATTCACACAAATTCTCTCTCTTCATTCTGTATCTTGCACTTTGTGCATCCTGCTTATCATTGTGTAAAGACAGAAGGAGAAGAATGAGGCATGGACACAGATTTGGGATCTGTTGGAATGGAAATAAATATCAGATTAAAGGATAACACTCAAGACGAAGTGGCTTCTTTTTCATGTAAATGGCCATAAGGTTATTTGCATGTGTCAGCTCTGAGCCGCCAGGTGACTGATTTCACAAGCCGGTCATCTTGGGTTTAGATAAAAGGAGTATTCAACATATTGTTGAATGATGAGCGTTTGGAGGTCTTCATCAAGGTTGAGCAATTAAAATGAAAATGTAAAGCTTGCTTTTATGGTTTTATCATATATGTCTAAAACTTCACAGCCCTTTTATTGTTCGCTTTTGAATTTGAATGTGCCCTTTTAGAAACCTTGTCTTCTGCACTGCTTATTTGCCCATGATCAAAAAACAATAAAACTGTCCATCTCAGCTTTAAAAATGCATGCCACAGCTGGTGGAAGCACACATAGTGTTGGGTAGTGGGTGTTTCTGAGGTAATTAGAGAAGATAGTGTTTTAGTCCATTAGATTGACATCATCTGGATCTTATTATATAGTTTGAGACAGCCAGTACAGATACTGCAGTTCCAAACTGCTTCTATTGTTCATGTGATGGACTAAGTACTCCTCATTATAATACAACAGTTCTTAATACAACTTCTGTCACTGACATGTGACTATAAGTACTGTGCATGGATCCTTTAAATCTTCTCATGCAATGCAAATAAGAGATTCTTCATGCAGTTTAGCTTCTTTGATCGCAAGAGTGCAGATCTCAGTTTTCTTCATTGAAAAATATTTGAAACCTACATACTAATGGCTTGATATATCATTTAATAATTTACACAGACACACACAAACACACACACACCGATAGCATTATGACCACCGTCCTAATATTGTGTTGGTCCCCCTTTTGCTGCCAAAACAGCCCTGATCTGTCAAGGCATGGACTCCACTAGACCCCTGAAGGTGTGCTGTGGTATCTGGCACCAAGATGTTAGCAGCAGATCCTTGAAGTCCTGTAAGTTGCGAGGTGGGGCCTCCATGGATCGGACTTGTTTGTTCAGGACATCCCACAAATGCTTGATTGGATTGAGATCTGGGGAATTTGGAGGCCAAGTCAACACCTCACACCATTGTTGTGCTCCTCAAACCATTCTTGAACCATTTTTGCTGAGGTAGAGTTGTCAAAAGTATCAACTTCGGTACCTATCAGTACTGAAATTTTAAAAATGTGACGCTTTGAGCACTGTTGAGCGGATTCGTAAACACCTCTTATTGCCCATTGTGTTGATGTGCTCATCGGATATGTCTGTGATTAGCTTCAATGATCAACGCGCAGCAGTGTTTGAAAGCACACGGAAGTGTTTGAATTTGAAAGCATTTTAAAAGCCCGAGCGGGAGTGTTTGAAAGCAGGCGTCTATCAGCGGACTGGTCCACGATAGACGCCTGCTTTCAAATGCTCTCATGTGTATCTGTGTAAGCGCTCAGTGAAGAGCATCATTGATGACTTTTTACTAAGTTATTACAGCGTTGATCATTGAAGCCAATCACAGACATATCCGATGAGCCGTGAACACAATGGCCAATCAGAGTTCTTTACGAATCCACTCAACAGCGCTCAAAGAGTCACATTTTTTTAAAATTTCAGTACAGACTAGGTACCAAAGTCTGTACTTTTGACAATTCAAGTGGTAGGGTGCATTATGCTGCTGAAAGAGGCCACAGCCACCAGGGAATACCATATCCATGAAAGTGTGTACATGGTCTGCAACAATGCTTAGATAGGTGGTACGTGTCAAAGTAACATCCACATGGATGGCAGGACCCAAGGTTTCCCAGCAGAACGTTGCCCAAAGCATCACACTGCACACGCACCCAGCCATCCATGTGATGTAAAAGAAAATGTGATTCATCAGACCAGGCCACCTTCTTCCATTGCTCTGTGGTTCAGTTCTGATGCTCACGTGCCCACTGTTGGCTCTTTCAGTGATGCACTGTGTATTCTGACACCTTTCTATCAGAACCAGCTTTAATTTCTTGAGCAATTTGGCCCTTGTCGCTCAAATCCTAACACTTGCCCATTTTTCCTGCTTCTAACACATCAACTTTGAGGACAAAATGTTCACTTTCTGTCTAATATATCCCACCAACAGGTGCCGTGATTAAGAGAGAATCAGTGTTATTCACTTCACCTGTCAGTGATCATAATGTTATGCCTGATCGGTGTGGGGGTGTGTCTGTGTGTGTGTATGTATGTATATATATATATATATATATATATATATATATATAATATACACATTTTATTTATTTTTATATATTTTATTTTATTATATGCCATTACCCATGTTTTTTATAATATCAAAACCATTCTTTTGCTACATGTTTATCATTTATGTGAACTGTGGACTATGTTTTTTGTCCGCAAGTGAAGACATATGGCCACACACTAAACATACACACATAAGAAAAAAAGAAAAAAAAGAAAAAAGAATCAGAGAAAGTTAAGAAATGGGGTACTTGCTCTTGTGGACCTTCACTGTACTTGTCGATATATTGATCTGGTGGCCTGGCAGGTCGATCAATGTCAAAAGGGAGCGCTGTGCTTTGAAGCTAATCTGAGGGCTGAATTCTCAAGCCCAGATTCTTAAGCAATAAGAGATTGAGCCTCAGATCAACTTATAAAGGTAACACACAAAAACACTCTAAATAATATACATCATCCATGAAGTTGGCACCCCATAAAAACTAGATAAGACCCCATATATGATGGGGTGATTTCAGAATTGCATGCCCTCATGATTCTGACCGGGGTTAAGATGCATCGTATACGCGGGGAACTACGGCATGTGTTCAGCGCTTGTGTTTGATTTACGCCATAACAGAGGCTCTGCTATGGACGAGGATCTGTAGGTCAGTAGGATCAAAGTTGCACACAACAAAAATACACTGAATCCAGTGATCCACAGCATGCACCTCTGCAAGCATGAACACACAGATACACACCCCTGCCTGCCAGAGTGCATTCATGCATGTACACACACACACTGAGTCTCTGACAGTTCGCATACAGCATCACATTGAACATTAGCATCCTGTCTATCATTATTTATCTTTTATATAATATTATCTGCACACCCTGTTTACTATTATTAACTTCTATTATTAACATCTGTTTCAGGTGGTCCGATCTCAAGTACCAGTATTAAATACAGATATAAATGTCAATAATCTCATATCTCAACTCATCATCAACAGCTAGTAGGGTTAAGATTTTTATCCTGTGTATTGAAGACGACAGATGTTGACTTTTTACCGTCATAAATATTTTCACAACATTGCAGAAACATTGTTATGATGATGTTAGCAGGTCCCCTGGTACAACATATGTCTGTCAGCAAAATTATTTTGCCATCTTTCAAAGGAAAGTGCTTACCAATAACATAAAACAGTAGTGAGAGAAGTGACAATAGTGAAAGAAAGAGAGAAGTAGAGATCAAATATGAGACTCCAGTGTTGTCTTTTTAATTTTCATAATAATTCATGGTTCTGTATTTAAATTGTCATTTCATTATGATTGATGAAAACCGGCCTTAGCAGTTGTCTATTTATTTTATTTCATTTTATTTATGTATTTTAGTTCTGCTTTACTTAAAAGTAACTTACACTTAACCCTCCTACTGTATTTAAAAAAAATAAAAATAAAAAAATTTGTATGCGTCTTTTGTATTCCTGGGTCGGTTTTTACCCAGTGGAACGTGAGCTTGTAAAACAGCCATAACTTAATATTTTTCAACTAAAACTATCTGATCAGTCACTTCTTATTAATAAGTGAATATGCAGAAATTTCAAAGTTTTGAATGGTACCATATTTTACTATGTTATTACTACAATTTACTCCCTTTTTATTAATTAAAAAATTAGGAAAAAATCTTAAAACAAAAACTATATATATATATATATATATTGATAGCCTTAATCCAGGTGCAATGTTTTTTTGTTTTTTTTCGTACTAAAAACTAGACGTTTTAGAAGATTTGATGTGCCACTTCAAAACTGACCCAAACATTATTCAGATTATTTAAAAACCATAAAACATCTCAGTTTGCATTTCATAGTATAAAAATGTGACATTTTGAGGCTGATTAAAGAAAATTAAATAGTAGAGAATTATTTTCACAATGTTTCTAAAATGTTTTATTTGTTTTATTTATTTTTTATTGTATTTTTGGTGTCAACATTCCAAAATGTTCTTGAAATGCTAAACAACATCACTACCTAACCGCAACCAAAATGAAATGTTGTGAATGAGATGCAACGCTGCAAGAAGAGTTTTACTTTCCTCTGATTCCTTTTCCTTGTTCTTATTACTATCTTATTGCTTTATCTTTTTCATTTTTTTTTTTTTTTAAATTATGCTGGATCATATAATCAATTTCTTTCTTCACTGTGTTTCAGGACAGTCCTCTGGTCTTACAGTCAGACCGCAATGTGACGGTGAATGCAAGGAATAACCTTGGCCAGCTGACAGGACAACTCACTGTGGGTGAGTGACATTTTTAAACCATATTTTCATGGATATGTTACCTGAGTTCGCAAATTCTCATTTCACAGTGGCCTGTTTCATTAATAGCTCATGTGCTTTTCATATTCTCTTTACTGTTTGAGCTACCACATTTTTTTCCCCCATGTTTGGAACTCCTACAGCTTTGCCCTACAAACCTTAATATGCTTTTTTTTTTTTTTTTTCTTCATTTAACTGGTGTTAGCTCATTTACATGAAAGAACAAATTTGAATAAGAAAAGGACTTGACAATTTCAGGATTCATCATTGTTAGTAATTTGCTAGCAAACAAAATACATTATAGTTGCTTTTACTAAAATACCTTTATGGCATTTTGGCATTTGATGACAGTCCAAAAGGGCTTTTGGGCGTAATTTTTTTTTTTTTTTTTTTTTTTTTAATAAATGGATTGTATTATATTCAGAGATTAAGTTGGAAGAACTCTAAAACCTGGTGGTAATTCCTGTCCACCCCAACTGAAGGTCTTTTGTTTTGCGTCAGGTTTCTTGCCTTTTGTCTGGCTTTCTTGATTGTTTCCTGGCATTTTCTTTCAGTTAATTAGTTCCTTGTATAGGCTATTTAAGCCTTTTTACTTGTGTCTTTGTTGGTTCTTGTCCATTGGTGTGCATTTTTAATTGTGTTTTGCGTTTTCTGGGAATTTTAGGGGGTTCCAAGCTATCGACTCTTGTATCTTGCCTTTGTTTTTTTGAAAATAAAGCAGTATTCAGATCCCATTAGACCCCATTTAAGACTCTATGAGACTCTAAGGCTACACCCACCCCCAAAAGTACAGTTACCTGTTTTTAAATCCTTTTGTGATTGTACATAATTTTACACATTGGTCCTGGCTGGTACTAGTCTAGCTAGTGGGCCACCAACCAAGGTTGAGCTTGCATCTGAGATGATGATGGTATGGTAGAGAACAGTGGCACTGTATCAGTTTAGGTTCAGTACGATTTTTTTAAATAATTAATACTTTAATTCAGCAAGGACACCATTAAATTGATCAAAAGTGACAGTAAAGGCTTTTACGTATAAATAAGTTAAATATTTCTATTTCAAATAAATGCTGTGCTTATGAATTTTCTGTTCATCAAAGAATGAAAAAAATTATATCAGGGTTTCCACAACTATTTTCAACGATTTTTGTGACACTGAAGACTGGAGTAATAGTTGCTGAAAATTCAGCTTTGCTATCCCATAAAACTTTTGAATGGTTGTGCACATAAGCGGATTGTATTGACAAACAATTTCAGATTGTTCTGATCCAGTTTAACCCCTGATTTATTCGTATGCAAGGTACATCAGAGTAACTCATTCACATTTACACAGCAAAACCCCATTGCACCAATCCTGCAGACCTATGTTTTTGTTTTCACTAGGAGCTCAGTTTCACCATCATGTTTAGGAAGACAGCAAGCTGCATTCTGGGGCTGACTGCCTGCTGGGCTCAGGACCTCCATCAATTACTGCTCTATCTCAGTGCAGCCACAGGGGTTTCTGGAGTCCCTGTGTTTTCTGGTGTTTTCTAGTGAATCCTCTTCACTTGTCAGGGATTTTTTTCTACTCCAGGGTATGCAAGGCAGAGTGTTTATGTTTGTTTGTGTGTATAAAAAGAGCTACCTGACTCAAACTAGCTGTAAGATCAGAGCAGAAGCAACCACCCCTAAAGCCAGCAGAAGTCTAGATGCTCTCCCTCACTTTCTGCTCGTGGACTACAGTACATCACAGCTTTGTTGTGCAAAGGAAAACAGAGAAAATGAAAGTTAAAGTATGGTGAACTCAGACCTGTGAGTATTTGTATCACGTGAAGACCAATAGAAGATTGACACTCCACAGCGTGACCTTTTAGCTGAATTAAAAGAACGCTGTCTTTAAATATGCAGGATTGCAGTGTTACAGTAAAGTGGAGTAGAAATTCTGTGTGCTCAAATTCGATTGCGACCATGGTTGATCCAATGATTGACTCCTGCTTAGTTCATGAGTTGGAATTTGAATTAAATTGGCCACGTTGAAAACAAATTTGAATTGCAATGAAAGGAAGTGGAATTTAATGGATTACAGTACAGAGAAAATCAATAGGTAATAGAATTCTGGAAAATGAAGTGTTTTTCCACCTTAGTAACTAATTTAATTTGATTTACTTATTTAACTTAATTTAATTATTTATTTAATTATTAATTGTTTGTGTTCTGTAAGGTAAGTTTTCCATTTAGCGTTCCTCATTTGTTCACTTGTGGAATATAAAACACAAGTTATACTGGTCTTTTCAGTTGGAAAGTGCTGTATTAATGTCCAGATGTGCTTTTAGAAATTCAATAATCTGATTCTTAATATAAGTGAAAATGAAAGTGACATGTGACATGTGACACGTGACACGTGAAGGCCAAGTATGGTAACCCATACTTGGAATTTGTCCTCTGAATTTAACCCATCCAGTTAGTGCATACATATTAGGAGTAGTGAGTAGTGAACACACACACTGCAAATCGTGGACACACACATCCGGAGCAGTGGGCAGTAATTTTGCTGTGGCGCCTGGGGAGTGATTGGGGGGTTAGGTGCCTTGTTCAAGGGCACCTCAGTCATTTCCTGCCGACATTCAGAATTGAACCCGCACCCTTCAGGTTACCACTCTCTTACCATTATGCAACGACTGCCCATATACAGTATATAGATCTGCTTTCCAAGCAAAAACAAGGCAAGTTTATTTATATAGCTTATTTCATACACAATGGTGATTCAAAGTGCTTTAAATTGAAAAGGAATTAAAATAATCATAAAATAATCACAACATATGCATCTTGCTCTGGGACTTTCCCATATTGGTTGTTTTTCTCTGTGGATTTCTTCTGGCGCCTAAATAATCTGTTGGACGTCTCCAACAGATCCGATTTTTTTCCTACAATCGGACAGGGGGAGCCTTAGGACTAAACCCAGTCCGCACTCCGGTTAATTTTGGTTCTTGACCTCAGGTCCACTAGAACCATTCACCCCACATGGTTTCAATTTCTCCCAGAAATATCTTATCCACACTGTATTACCACAGAGCTGTCCAAACCATTATGGCAAGCATTAACTCTTATGGCCTGTTTTATGATAAATGCAAAGTTATTAAATTAAATCTCAGGCTATTTGTGTCCCATGTAGCTTTATTAAGTACACAGCTGGACCAGAAATTAACCAATGCAGATTAAAAAGTGACAAAAATGACCCATATATGTAATGTTTGGGAGTGCCCATGTAGTGATTTCCTTTTCTTTTTTATTTAGTCTCTTTAGTTTTTTAGTATTGTCTTATTGGCTCTGCAGCACCATAATTTATTTGACATAAAAAGAAATGTTGGTTAAAAAAAACAACCTACTCTTACATAAACCTAAAAGTTCAGCAGATGTTATGTGAATTATACACTGAGGGTTTGTTACCAATTAGGAGTCATACAGCACTCTCGCCAATGTGTCCTCTATATCCTCTCTTTGACATTACCCACTCTGCAGAGCTGTTGCCTTTAGGCTCTCTTGACATTGTCTGAACATTTATGGGAATTTCATTGCAGGGATTAGCTCCCAAACAGGCAGCAAAGTTATACTGTATAACCTCTCCTGTTTGTTTCCCTGCTCTCCTTGTTCTCTCGTCCCTGAACCTATTGCTGCACGAACATTAATCTTCAAACAGAAATTGTATAGGGGTGCTGAGAGCCAGAGATCTGGACTGTCCTCTGATAGCATGGCCCAGGAGTGCAGAGGTCTTTGTTTTTATAATATGGCCCATAAGTTCAGATGATTGATGTACGGTTGCGTTGTGGTGAGCATGAAGCGGGAGCACTGCGATCATGACTTCATCCTGTGTTCATAAGGGAGTCGCTTAAATATCTGAGAGCTGCAGTCTGTCATGGTCTTTGTGGTTTTAGGCCCAAAGTTCTCAACCTTGAGGTCACAACCCAACTAGTCTTGCGTAGCCAGATTTTTTTAGACCTTCAGCAGAAAGTCTGGACTCTATCACAGCTTTCACTGGACAAGGACAGCGAAAGAAGACTTCCGACCGACTTGTAAAGCAACCAGTCACACTTCGTTTTGTTCAGCGTCATGTTTAGGGGTGTGAAAATGTAAAGTCGATGTCCCCACAATAACAGACGGGCACAGAATTTCAAGAATGTCGTGCAAGTTTACTGCAACAATGGCACAACAATGGTGCTGTGAACTTTACATACTTCTAAAATCTAAAATTTAGTTGATCCTGATTCATTGTCACAGTTGTAAACACGATGGCTTTCTTCTTCCATAAGAAGGGTTTGGTGTCACGATGGCTTTGTTTCCAGGCGGACCGTTAAAGAACGTAACATGCGTCTCCCGGAAATCCTGGAGAATTCATTCAATCTGATGACGACTTTAAAGTCCTGAAGTGTTTCCCTTTTTTTGTGCCATATGCATCAGACGTTCAGCCAACGATCCATGGGCATGATGTCTGAGGCTGAGACTGCATCCCAACATGGGGTGGCCGAAATTGCAGATGGGGTCACAGGACATTTATATGAACTGTATTATTCAGGGAATATATGAAGAGTTTGGTTCCAAAACGATATAACTCCATTTTGATTAATTTGAGTAAAAAAGTTTTTTCTTTACCAATAAAGTGGCAAGATGAAAACCACTATTTTCTGTTTCAAACTTTCACATAGCATCTTTTGGTTATAAAAACATAAAAAATTCAAATATACACTTTGATTTTAAAAGGTTTATTATAAAAATGGATTATTTTTTTCCAAAAATGCAATAAATCCATGCCACGTTTTTTTTTTTTTTTCTTTTTTTTTTTTTTCAAAATGCAATTAATCCATCAATATAAAAGTTATTTTTCATATTGAAAATACACAACAAAATAAGTTGATTCACATATATGACAGCCTCTGAACTTTGCCAATACTAATCTTATATACTGGCATTTTACTAAAAATATATTCAGTCGTCGCTCCCAAAATGAATTCAACGAGTCATCTTGTTAATGTTATAAATTAATTATATCTCTGTTTGTCATTACAGATTAAAGAGTATCTGGCGCCACCGCACGGTTAAAATAAACACATTTACAGAGTACATTAGTAGTAAAAACAGCTTTTAAAAACTGTCCATGATTCAGTTTTGGGGACCGTGACAGAAGTTTCATGCTGTCATGGAACAAGCAACAGCCGGCATTTTTCCTCCTCCCGACTCGAGTGCCTCATCTTCTTAATCTCCTCACATAAATGATTACATTCCTATGACATGCGTTTTTTTTTCCCCACTGCAGAAACCACCACAGGTTCATCAGTGCCGTCAAAATTATTTATTTTTCTGTTTTTGTTGATCACAAAGTACAAAGCAGATAAGGAAAACTAGGATGCCGGGTGTATTCAGAGCGCCGCCATTACTGTTTACAGTGCGTGGAATGGTGCGCTGTGATTGGTTGAGCGGATATATCGCATTCTGCAGAGAAGGGAGACTGGCGTTTGTCACGTTTTGTAAAGAAAGGGAGAAAACATGACAGAATAACACGACGCATTTTGCGCAAAATTAATAAATGACTTTTCAATACCGACCAGATACAATACTGATTTTGGCGGAAACTCAATTTTTTTGAAAATGGCATTTATCGTGTTTTGGAACTCTTCATATACTTGAGTGTCCAAGGGCTTGATTTGTATTGAAATTGCCTTATAACTTTTTTTTTTTTTTTTTTCTCGTTTTTGTTATATGAAGTTCACATTAAAGCTGTCTTGGAAACTTTTTAATACTTTGATCACAACCGTTACCCAGAGTTTCAATTAAAATCCATCATAAAAAAATGAATTATTAAAACTATGATCATCTAAACAAGGAAATATCACAACAGAATATAGATAAGCTGAAATAGTCAAATTTCAAAAACAAGAAACACATATTTATACACTACTGTTTTAAAATTTGGAGTCATTAAAATTAAAATTTAATAATTTTATTTAGCAAGAATACATTAATCAAAAATGACAGTAAAGACTTTTACATTGTTCTATTTCAAATAAAGTCTGTTCTTTTGAATTAACTAATCATAAAAGAGTCATATATATATATATATTTTTTTTTTGCTTTTCAGGATTCTTTTATGATTAGTAAATGTATTACACATACATACATGTAGGTATGTATATGTGTATATATATATATATATATATATATATATATATATATAAATAGTAATGATGCTAAATCACATTTTAAAATATATTAGAAAACAGTTTAGAAAACAAATTGTAACAATGCTACTATTTTTACTGTATTTTTAATCAAATAAATTAAGCCTTGATGAGCTTAAGATATTTCCTTCAAAAATAAAAATTCTTTACAACCCCAAACTTTTGAACAGTAGTGTATTTACATGCATTTGAATACTATTAGGTATTAATTTGCATCATTTAGGTACTAATATCCACTTTAGGTAATTATATGTAACTTTAAGGTGCTAATATGCATCATTTAGGAGTAAATAAGGTACAAAGGTCTACCTTTTGAAAGGGTACTGCTCCAGTGTCAGCTATTGTACCTTTTTTTTTTTTCTGAAAGTGAATTGTGTCTGCAGAGTCATAGGAATTTTGGAACCCCAAAAAATTGTGTTACGAAACAAAATGTTCTTGTACTTCAGGCTAACGTTTTAGGATATCCTCACCTTGTGACCCTCAATTGTGTTTCTGGAGAATTGTGGTCTGAAATAACACTCCTCACAACCTTCTTGCAGCAATGTACTGCCTTGCTAAATTATTGTGCGTCAGGATTTAGTTGATGGGCTGTGTGCTGGCGATGAAATGCAGCATCAAGCTTGTGCTGTCAGATCTTGTTTTCATTCTCTCTCTTTCCTCCCTCCATCCTTCTCGGCTAACCTGAGGCATCCCACTGTTTGCCACGAGGTCCCTGCACAGATGATTGAAATCGGGGGACAGGAAAATAATACTTGCATGGGCTGTTCTCACGCCTGTCTCCAGCTGTGAGCTCGTATCTCCTCTGAACACCTCCTCCAGAGGCCAAACAACTGAGAGGACATTGAGGGAACACGGCATCTGCTTTTTGTCTTATTGACTTTTCATTTTTAGAAGTGTAGACTGCATAATGAATGGCTTCTCAGCTTTGAGAGAGTGGGAGATGATTTCATTAGCGCCGGGTGACAGAGAGGACATAAGCGAGAGATGCTCTGGGGGGCGGACAAGGACAACAGGAAAACGCTTGTGACGGTGGGGACTCAGGTGTGGCACAGGGACACTGCCAGTATCACCTGCCACCATTCTTTCCAAAACATTGTCAGTTAGCATTTCCGTTCATCTTAAAGGCAACTCGCTGTCATGAAAAATTCAGTTCACCCATTAAATTGATTTTCCATTGGTTGAAATAACTTAATATTATTATTGAGTGTCTAAACATGATGTATGTCATCTGATCCGTTATTATGACCATTCATGTCTTGTCAATTATACTTCATATAATAGTATACAACAAAAGTTATAGATTGTGAAATTAAACTATAGTAAGCTTAGCATGCCAGTTGCATCAGAAACCGACACTGATATCCTGTTAAATTTATGGTAAACAACCAGCATCCAAAAAAATATGGTGACTTTTTTTCTGGTATTATGGGATGGCATACTGGTACCTGCATACTTTATACTTTTAACCATGTAGTTAATTAAAGGGGAACTATTATGTCTCTTTTTACAAGATGTATTATAAGTCTCAGATGTCCCCAGAATGTGTCTGTGAACTTTCAGCTCGAAATGCCCCACAGATAATTTATTATACCATGCTGTAAATGCCCATTTTTGTGCAGAATGTATCTTTAAATGCAAATGAGTTGCTGCTCCCCACCTCACTTTCCAGAAGAGGGCAGAGCCTCGGATACTCTGCCATAAACTATCAAAACATCTGTTTGGTTTTGATTACGATCTCTATCGCTATCATGCTCACATGACATTGCAGTTCCTCATCATCATGAAAGTTTATTATTTGCATGTGTTTTAAAGCCATATCAGTCTAAACTTCTGATGTACAGTTTTCTGAGCGCACACATTGAAGCACGTGCACAGAAAGCTGAATGTCAGACGGAACGTCCCGTGAGTATTAAACTAAGTTCTCTTTCATGTGTTATTTTGTCTAAACTGTCAAATACACACAAGGTTATGTCAAAAACATAAAGTTCATATAAACACAGTCGGTTATGTCTGTGAACGTAAACAGCAAGTAAAGAAATCACATGTGTATATTAGATCTGTGTATTAAAGCGAAAGCAGCATAATATATACAGTACCTGCTGCTATATATGGGGGGTGGGTACAAATGGCTACCACATTGGTGTTCTATGCGGACTTAATTCAACGGACTAAATTGTTCATGACAGCAGCATATGCCATCAAGGGCTAACTAGATCAAGCTAACTAGTCAAACATGGACCCTTGGTTTGCTAAATTGCTTTTTATTAGGGTGAATTCAGGGTGATTGAGATACTTTTTGCCATTGAGATGAGATCAACCTGAATTCACCTTACTTCACATGACATTAAAATTGGCATTTACAGTGATTTGCTTGGTGCATTTTGGCTGTTCAAGGACAAAATAGGGTAAATTCTAGATTAAGTTTCATTAGAATAAGTTATGTTTATATGTATTTGAATTTCAGTCAGTCAAGGAGAGCTCAACATAATATTATTTAAAAAGTTTTTATTCCACTGCAGGGCATAAGAGAACCAATTTAAATGGAGATATACCTGGAAGTTTCAAAACAGCCGCCTCAAAGTGCTTGAATCACCAATTATAAGTTTCGCGGCACCAAAAATCCAGTGATTTGAGTGATTAGTTCCAAGTAATTAATCATGATAAGAATACATTGGCAAAGTGCACATGCATGTAGAGGAACGTTTAGAAATTTAATGTGCTGTTTTATGTTGTGTAATTTAGCCAGGATAAATTGCTAGTTTTAAATGAATATCATCATTTGCAATGCCACATTGCCGCTTAGAGGTAGTAGCTTAAACCTTCCAAGGAGAGTGTAGGCGAGAGAGTACCTAAAGGACATATGGAGATTAATGCGTACAAATACACGCATCAGTCTTCAGGGCTGTGTTTGCTGATTATGACAACAGCTTTGATTATTTGTCTCTTTACACTGTCCACAAACCACACCCAGACACATGCACACAGACCCACTGATTAATGCAGGTGATCAAAATCCACCTATTTCTCCTTTTTATTGATGAGGGTTATCCGGTTCAGTTAAATAATTTATCTTTCCAATTTTTTTTTTTTTTTTCTTCTTTGTTTTGCTACTGTTTTGTGCATCAGTTCTCTGCAAGCTACTTCTCTCGACACAGGTACCTTCGAAGGATTTTATATTTATTTATTTTGTAAAGAGCCCCTATGTTTTTTTTTTTTTTTGTTTTTTTTTTAATAAAATGGATGTGGACATTTCTTTGGCTTGCATCAGCTGAGATTGTTTATATGGTCAAAGTAATTTAGATCAGAACCTCCCTGTTTTATATCAACAGCATTTTGGACAGATGTTCACCCTCATCCAAGTCCAGCTGCAGCCAATTGCTATAGCTGGAACAATAATGAAGCAGCCCATGATTTACAGCCCTTTGTTATTTGGCTATACAGGATATCTTAAAAAGGGGGTCTTCAAACTTATTTTATGTCTTGGACCCACAAATATGATGATTAACTTTGTGAAGGGACCCCCATAAAATATAAAAGGTAACTATATATTTCCATGTAGAAACACCTAATTTATACTGTGGAAACTTTTTTATAATAATAAACAATATAATTCTGCATATTCTTCAATATTATTATATTATATTATATTATATTATATTATATTATATTATACTATATTGACAAAAGTTTTGGGACGCCTGCCTTTACGTGCACATGAATGACATCCCATTCTTAATCCGTAGGGTTTAATATGGAGTTGGCCCACCCTTTGCAGCTATAATAGCTTCAACATTTCTGGGAAGGCTTTCCACAAGGTTTAAGAGGGTGTTTATGGGAATTTTTGACCATTCTTCTAGAAGCACATTTGTGAGGTCAGGCACTGATGTTGGACGAGAAGGCCTGGCTCGCAGTCTCCGCTCTAATTCATTCCAAAGGTGTTCTATCGGGTTGAGGTCAGGACTCTGCCGGCAAGTCAAGTTCCTCCACACCAAACTCACTCATCCATGTCTTTATGGACCTTGCTTTGTGCACTGATGTGCAGTCATGTTAGAACAGGTAGGGGCCATCCCCAAACTGTTCCCACAAAGTTGGGAGCATGAAATTGTCCAAAATGTCTTGGTATACTGAAGCTTTAAGATTTCCTTTCACTGGAACTAAAGGGCCAAGCCCAACCCCTGAAAAACAACCCCACACCATAATCCCCCTCCACCAAACTTTACACTTGGCACAATACAGTCAGGCAAGTACCATTCTCCTGGTAACCACCAAACCCAGACTCGTCCGTCGGATTGCCAGACAGAGAAGCGTGATTCATCACTCCAGAGAACACGTCTCCACTGCTCTAGAGTCCAGTGGCACCATGCTTTACACCACTGCATTCGACGCTTTGCACTGCACTTGGTGATGTAAGGCTTAGATGCTGCTGCTCGGCCATGGAAACCCATTCCATGAAGCTCTTTGTAGCTATTGACTCTGCAGAAATTTGGCGACTTCTGTGCACTGTGTGCCTCAGCATGCGCTGACCCCACTCTGTGATTTTACGTGGCCTACCGCTTCGTGGCTGAGTTGCTGTTGTTCCCAATTGCTTCCACTTTGTTATGATACCACTAACAGTTGACCGTGGAATATTTAGTAGTGAGGATATTTCACGAATGGACTTATTGCACAGGTGGCAACCTATCACGATACCACGCTTGAATTCACTGAGAGTGACCCATTCTTTCACAAATGTTTGTAGAAGCAGTCTGCATGCCTAGGTGCTTGATTTTATACACCTGTGGCCATGGAAGTGATTGGAACACCTGAATTCAATGATTTGGAGGGGTGTCCCAATACGTTTGGCAATATAGTGTATATTATATTATATTATATTATATTATATTATATTATATACAACAGTTCTTATTGGTTCTCGAATCTGATAGGCTGATAGCCGTGTGATATTTTAGTGATAACAGCACTCTTACCTTTTCACTGTTTGTATCACTCTGCTTGAAGCAACCGTCATGGCGGCAGAGCAAATCCACCGTCATTTTTGCGAATACTACACTTGTTGTACCACGAACTGTAGTTTTAAGAGTAGTTTTTAGGCGAAATTGTAGTTGTTTAGACCTGAAATATGTGACTCATATTTAACCATAGCGCCTATTTTATAATTTGTTTAGATGTCTTCGGAGATGCGAGCTCCAGGCCGTCAGTGGCCGTTCAGTGGTTGTGTACTCGCCGAGAACAGCTTCATCTCAGCCAGTGCTTTGGGGATTTGCTGCTGGCTCTTATAGTAGTTAAACATGAGACATAATTCATTTTGGGTACATAAAATGGGCAATCTTTGGTCTTATTAATCTATTACTTGTTCCAGAGCAAGTCGAATTGTGCTATGTCAAATTTGATAATTTAATATTAAGGCTATATGTAACTTACAACCTCTAGCATAGTATATTGGCTACAACTAGATGGGAAATATCAGATGAAGACTCTGCTATTCAAATACATAAAACATAAAATACCTACGACACTCCTACGGCACTCCTACAGCTGAATCACAGCCGTGCTGATTTGATATTATATTATATTATATTATATTATATTATATTATATTATACATTTTAAAATTATTTTTATTTATTTATATTATTTTTCTATAAACTTTTCCATATTATGCCAGGAAAGGCCTTGACTGATCACTCAAGGCCTTTCGTGGCTTTCAAGGCTTTCCTCAAGGTATTTTTTCAATTGACAAATTTAACAAATGTCAGTCAATGCAACAAGCATCTTTTCATTTTAATACCATCTGATTTTCCACAGCAAGGTCATTTATTCTTACCATGTCACTCCTAAGGAAAGCTTTAATTTCCTCCAAACTCAAATGAGGGGTAAATCAGTATCAATTAATATTCAGGAGCAGGTCATTAATATCCGTTGCATATCATTTCTCATTTAAATCACCTGGATAAGTGGAAGGATCTGTGAGGTGTTGCAATCTGGATGGCTTTATGAAAGTGAGGATGTCCTTGTGTAAGTAATGAGTGTTTACTCCTTACATGTACATTCACTGAGAATCACTAATCAAGCACTCGAACCTTGAGCTCTTGAATCATGCAAATCTGAAGTAACAACCTGTTGTGAACAACATGGCTTAATCATGAATTACCAAATGTAATTAATATTTTGTAATTTAATGAGTATGTTTTGACCAAAGGAACTTTAATGTTATAGTAATTTTAAGATTTTAATGTTTCGTCCATTAGAGATATTTTGCAGAAATAAAAATAAATGGAAATTTGCACAGACAGCTTGGCCTTTCTACTCCACAAACTCACAAATCAAAGAAGAAGTAAAGAAAGTAAGAAAAATCTATCCCTTCATAATCCTGTGTGTTTCTGTCACATCTTCTCTGAAGATGATCATGCTCTGTAGTGGATCTATGAGCAAATCTCTGGCCACTGCTGTGCAATGATATTGTCAAGAGAGGATTAATCAAATATGAGTATAAATTAACACTTTATTAGCATTCTCTCCTCTTGGTCTCATCAGCATAATCAAAATTAGCCTTGCCTTATCCTCGAGCACGTCTTTAATCACTATCCCGCATAATTAATGTAGATTCAACTTTTTTCTTTTCAATTTTCTTTTTTTTTCTCTCAAAAGATAACAAATGATCTCAAACTTTAACTGATATGCAACATATCTTGCTAATTATAAAATAAAAGAATGATAAGCAATTAATTAATGAACAGCATGTTTCTTTTTATATTTAACATAATTCTTCACTGAATCTCTTTGAATTGCAGGGGGGGAAAAAATGTAACTTCAAGATCTGAAATGATTTTTAAGAACAGCAGGAACAACAACTTCCTGCTGGGTAAAATAACTCAGCCATGTTGATCTGGGGCTCCTTTAGAATCTAAAATAGTACGTAAACTGCTTTTTGAGACATGGGACAAAAATATTAAAATTTTGTGGAGAAATTAAATGGGGTTAATCTGTTAAGTATGTTCTGAAGTGTTCAGTTACTTAATCAAAGCTGAATGCTAAATTTGTCTGTTGTACATGTGTCACTTTTGATCAATTTAATGCATACTTGGTGAATAAAAGTATTATCCTGTGTAACTTTGATTAGGAATGAGTTATATGATAGTTTCACAGGATAGTTTTAAACTGTTTACATTTAGAGTCAATTTAAATTAAAGGATTAGTTCACTTCTAAATGAAAATTTCCTGCTAATTTACTCACCCTCATGTCGTCCAATATCTTGATGTCTTTCTTTCTTTAGTCGAAAAGAAATTAAGGTTTTTGAGGAAAACATTCCAGGATTTTTCTCCATATAGTGGACTTCACTGTGGTTCAAGGGGTTGAAGGTAGGGTTGGGCGATGTTTACCAAATTAGCATCGGACGATGTCTACAGTGAAACATTGCGATGGATGATGAAATTGTTTGGGGAGAGGGAGGGGGGTATATGCATGCGCATATATACTCTAAGGAGGTGGACCTTCAACTAACCTAGTTGAAGGTCCAAATTGCATTTTTAGTGCAGCTTCAAAGCGCTCTACATGATCCCAGAAGATTAATAAAGGTCTTATTTAGCGAAACGATCGGTCATTTTCTAAAAAAAATAAAAATAAAAAATGACAGGAGAAAGTACAGATTTGATGTCTACAAAGCAAACGTACAAAGATTAAGCCAAATGCCCTTTACACAAAAAAAAAAAAAAAAGGTAAAACAACGATAATGGACGATTTTGAAGTTGGAGGAGAAAATTAGATGTTTTTCACCCTACCGCGGTACTTCCGCCGTGATCTTTCTGGTGAACGCAGAGCAGTGCAAGATGAGCATTTTTGGTTAAATATATACCTTTTTTATTTTTCATTTTAGAAAATGGCAGATTTTTTTGCTAGATAAGACCCTTATTCCTTGTCTGGGATTGTGCAGAGCCCTTTGAAGCTGCAGTAAAACTGCAATTTGGACCTTTCACCCGGTGTACCCCACTGAAGTCCACTATATGCAGAAAAATCCTGGAATGTTTTCCTCAAAAAACTAAATTTTTTCGACTGAAGAAAGAAAGACATGAACATTTTGGATGACATGGGGGGTGAGTAAATTATCAGGAAATTTTAATTCTGAAGTGAACTACTCTTTTAAATATGAAAAAGACTAATTTCTTGATTTCATAAATATCTGACAGTGGGGACACAGCTGTGAAACCTTTTAAAAGAGGTATATTTAATTGAGCCTCTTCTCATAGAAAATAGTTGCAATGTTTCTTTAAAATAGAGGCTACATATTTATTTTTTGTTAATCTCAAGGTTAAAGGCACACTATGTACATTTTTGCCGGTGAGGTCGCTTATTCAAAACAAAGACGTAGCTCGATGATGCCTTGATTTCGCAGAATCTTGGGAGGTGTTGTCTTTACATCTACAGCCGGTGGAAAAGAATCAGGATGGGACCCGAGCAGAAATCATGTTCATGGGTGAGATTATTACCATTACTGTAATATGAAGCAGAGCGATTGCTAATGAAAGACGACTGCGATACGTCTCAAGAGCAGTGGAACTTTCATTATGCCGTAGTTGCCACTTCCACTTCTTCCGTTCAAGTATGTGGGGTAACGCAGCGCTGTTTCATCATATTAGATACATTTGTGTGTTGAAAGTTGTTATAGTGCTACTCTGCGTTCGCTCAGTGGCTACTATGAGACTGCACACTGCAGTAAGCTAGATCGATATTAGGCATGGTAAAACATGGTACTCACTGAGAATGTCAGTAACCAAACAAATTCTCACCCCCCATTGACTACCATAGTATTTATTTTTCCTACTATGGTAGTAAATGGGGGGGATCTGTTTGATTACTCACATACTTCCAAATATCTTCCTTTGTGTTGAGTAGAACAAAGAAATTCATAAACGTTTGGAACTACTTGAGGGGTGAGTAAATGATGACAGAATTGTCATTTTTGGGTGAACTATCCCTTTAATGATGAATTTAATGTGAATGTGAAGTACTGAGGTTTAGTCTGAGGACAGATTATAATTTTTGATAAAAAATAAATAAATAAATAATAAAAAAAAATTGAGAAACTCACATTATTATTATTAGATCAATAGATTAATTAAATAGAGAACTATTGGCTGGATGAAATTCTGAGTCACGTGTCATGTGTCAAGCCATGTGTTGTCCCATATATCAAAACTCTATGTTGAGCAGTGTATCTCTGTAATGTCCTTTCCAATAAGGTGTAAATTGGTAAATACAAAGGAAGACATGTAGGAAACGCTGGCCAAATTAAATTCCAAAATTTGCATTGTTATAGGCTTTAATGGACTGATATCTTTGCCATAGGGCGCTTGGAGAAAGGGCAGTGTGTCTTTATAGTACAAACACTGGAGGAAAAAAAAAAAAAAAAATGAGAGTACAGGCAATGAATGCATGAAGAGGGCTAGAAGACAATAGAGGGTGACAGAAAGGAGAGAGTGGGCTTAAGGAAAAAAAAGAAAAAAAGACAGAAGTTTACTTTCTGTCACACACGTACAATACGGGCAAGCAAACAAAGCCAAGTTTGTTCTCCAAAGTCACCTAGGTCATGGAAGATATGATAGCTGTGATGAATAATAGTCAGTGAATCCATTGCACTGTGTGTTTGGGGCAGTTTCATTCGTATTTTTTGTGTCAGCCCCCTGCATGAGACAAATACAAATTTCTCTGTCTCTAATTCATAATCATGCATCAGGATTTAAATAAGAAGGCTTTCTGGTTACACTGTATCCCCCCACCCCCATCCCCATATTTGAGGTTGTTAACCCTGGATAATGTCATGTTTGAGACACTTTCCATGTGCCGTTAATTGTATTATTATTTTTTTATTTTTTTTTTGTCTGTTTCACAACAAATGATGACAAAATTCAGTTAATTCTGAACATGTGAAAAGGTTCTTTTCATATATGCCATTTTATGTGCAAAATTAATTGCTGCATAAAACTTGCTGGCCAGAATAAAATGTGTTTCATGGCAGATTTTTTTTGGTCTTGTGGTCAAGAACTTCATCAGGCAAATGGACTGAAAGAATGATTAGTATTTCTATTTGGTACAGATTTTTACTCAAGAGACTTTTATTAATTACTGTAAGTGTATTGTACAAATACGTCTGTAATTTGACACTGTAGTAAGTCTTTAAACACCCTGGAAACAATGAGCAGCTGCTCTAATATTAACTCCTAGTGAGCTGCCTTTTTGTCATTGTCAGCTGTTGGCAGCTGTTTTCTAAGGAAGCATTATAACTGGAATAGAAATTTAATTTAAATAAAGCTTGTATTTATTTATGTATACAGCACTGAATAAAATAAAAATAAAATATATTAAATAAAATATATTAAATAAAATATAAATTATTATTATTATTATTATTATTATTATTATTATTATTATTATCCACCATCTTAGGTTACTTTTTAGCACTCCATGTCAAGTACAAGAAGACCATTCCTGATTGTATGAGGTTTATGTGGGCTGCAAAGGTTGAGATGTATATTATCTTCTTGTTTCTCAAGGCCTTATTCTTTCTTTTTCGTTTTCTGTAGGCTCAGAGATGGTAGAAGCCCAGTGTCAGCGGTTTGAGGTGAGAAGTAGTGATGGCGAGAGAGTTCTCTTTTCTGCTGATGAAGAGGAGATCAGTATTGGCACAGATAAACTGAGGGTCACAGGTATCACATACACACTCACATACTGTATTCATCCAACATTCACCCATGATCCCTGTACAAGAACATATAGACTAGTGTCTCAAACTACCTGTGTTATAATTTGTCCTTAAATTTGGCCCATCGATCAATTTTCACTTAACATTTGCCTGTAATGTTATATAGTTCTCCTAAGGATTGTTAGTCTAATATACTTTTTTTTTTTTCTCCCACATGGTTTATTACAGACCTAAAAGACATGTAATTGCACATCTGTAGAAGACAATAAAACCTGCATGCACATCTCTGTCAGAAAAGTTTGGTTGCACGTATCTACACCAGATGCCTGACATGTAAAACAAGCTCAATCCTATTATAACCAGTGGAGCTGTCTGCAGCATTATGGCAATGTGCTTTCAGTTGATAGATATTTCTGTTTTTGATATGTTGCAGCTAGTACAGCCTCTTTATTTTACCTGTTTGTCAACAGTAAAATGATTTCCAAAAAAAACAAAAAACAAAACAAAACAAAAAAAACTGATTGCTATGCATTTAGTTCTTTTAATATAAGTAACTTCTGACTGTTGCATCAGAGCCAGGTTGTTTTTGGTCTCTTACTGGCACCTGCCTGATGTGAAAATAGAAAATTGCAGCTGTCAAGGAATACAGCCAGGCATCATTAGTCCACTAAACCTGCTGAGCAGTAGGTGTGAGAGAGAGATGAGTCACTCAGAACGTGTGATATTGCTTTTATACTACAGTTCCATAAAGTTAACAGTTGCTATGTTTACATGCATCCAAATAATTGATTGATTGCTCAATCCGATTGAAAAGTCTTCATATAAACACTTTAATTGATCCAATTATGCTCGATCTGAATTAAATTTAGATCAGATTGTAGACCTAAAAATAATCCGATTAATAGGAAAATTTAAGCATGTGAACACTTAAATCGGACTCTTCTCAATCTGATTCAAAAGTACTTTCTTGTGTCATCAAGGCAAAAACAACAATTATACTTTGGTTGCTCCAGTTACATTATAGCAATGATTTTCCCAAACGCGGCACTGTGCATGCAAGTTTTGTTTGGAATACATGTAATGCACATGCAAATGAATATGTAAATTGAATTGTATAGTGTTTATATAAAGAGAACTTTCATAAATAGAAATCGAATTGGATTCATTCTGATTAATGTAAAAAAATGTCCATGTAAATATACCTATAGAATAACTTACATTTTAGATACAGTATTGCCAGTTTCTTTGTCTGTTTTCGCTGTGACAACAATAATAGTTTGTTTTGTAAAACAAAGCCAAAGCGAAACTCTTATGCAAGAAACACATCAGTAAAAGCAGTAACTGAAAGAATCAGTTTTTTGAACAAATTGGTTGAGTGAAAGATCTAATGACTCAATTATTTAGTTCCTGAATAATCAGTGTTTTTAACAAATCACTTGAAATAATGATTCAGTAAGGCTTTTCACACTTAGTTAACCCTGGGTTATTCTAAACCCTGGGTAAACTGAATCCCGAAAACTGAATCCCGATGCTCATAATTTACCCGGGGTTAACAATTAATCGTGGGTATTCATAAGCTGACGTTTAACGTTAACCCTTGGTTAACATCCTTATTTGCGTATTTGCAGTGCCATTGTCACTGATTGGACGAATACCACACACGACCGGTTTACATAAAGGCTCTTTTGCTGACTGTACTATCAAATTGTTTTCTGAATAGACTTTTCAGACTATAAAGGTTAGAATGAAACATTCTCTTCTTCCGTCAATATTTTTTCCTATCAAACACTGAAATGACTGTTTATATACAATGCGCAGTATTTCAGTGACTAAAAAGGGGTGTTAACCCCACTTTTTAATTACAAGTGTGTAACGTTCCTTTACCCGGGGATAAAAGCAGGGTTCAGAATTATGATAACCTGGGGTTAAGCGCAATGTGAAAAGAAGTGACTCATTTACCTACTAGTGTAATGATGTAACCCGCAGAAAGTGTCGACCAAATTGGAATACTTCAGCTGTTGTGTAATTTTAGAGCACTGAATTTAAAAATATATATTTAGTTATTACAAAATATAACACAAAACATTTAAAAGTTTTTAAATTTAATACAGCTTTTTTATACACCATCCATTTTTTGAGCCAACTTTTTCAAGAAATATTTGCATGCACTGTATGTACTAGTAACCTGCCCTTACATTGAAATGCAAATAGATTGTTTCAAATAGATTTCACTCATGCAGGCCCCTCTTTCTCTTATTCTTTTTCTCTGTCTGAAAGTGCATGCTGGGAGGTCAAGTGGAATAGCTAGAGGTCAGGGACAAAGAGGGCACATGCTCAGTAATTGGGCAGATCTGTCCATTAACTCTTTTCACAAAAAGACATGGGTAGAGAGAGGGATCAAGGGATAGAAATAGTGGTAGAGAGAGAGAAAGAGAGAGATAGACAGAGCATGGAATACAGTGGTTCTTCAGAGACTGAAAGGCTAAAATGCGTCAGAAAGAAAAACTGCCCTGGGGAGAGGAAGTGAACAGAAAGAGAGTAAAGTGTTAAAGGAATATTTCGCTCAAAAATTAAATTTCTGTCATCATTTAATCATTATGTCATTCAAAATTATTACTTTATTCTGTGGAATACAAAAGGAATTTTTTTTTTTGTGTGTGTGTGTGTGTTTCACGTAAGAAAGAAAATAATATGTCTTTAAAATGGGTACATTAATGACAGAATTTTCATTTTGGGTGAACTGTGCCTTTAAACGTGGGGAAAATGAAGAGGAATAAAAAAAAAAAAAACAAGCAAGGAAGAACAGCTTACTTTTACACTTATGAGAACTCACTTAACAAGCACATTTTCAAGAAAAAATTATGCTGTGAAATGGGGAACATTTCAAATGTTCCAGAAGTACAGATCTGGGAAAAAAGCACTCAAGTCTAACGCTCCGGCGCTTGTAATTTATCACTTGATGTTTTGTACTTCTGAGTATGAGGTACACTGTCTAGCCCTAATTACTTTATTAGCAGTATAGAAGGTATAACATAGCATTAGGTAGAAGATAAAGAGATTTGATAAGCCTGGTATATCAATTCCACCATGGACCACATATTTGTGTGTGTGTATGTGTGTTAAAAATATTATATGTACATTATCTGACTCTGCTCATATGGGTGTATGTATATATATTTGACATTTCAAATGACACTTTTGATCAATTTAATGCATCCTTGCTGAATATAAATATTAATTTCTTTAAAACAAATAGGGTACTGAAGGGTACTGAATGATATTATACAAGTTCTTTGTTCATTTTTAAAGTTAAGTCTGTCTAGGGACTGACTAGTTGTTCACAATGGTTATAAATATTCAGTTGTTCACAAAGTTTTACAACAATGTATCTTAAAATGTGTTTTTTTTTAGTATTCTTTATTTTTATTTTTTTTTTTCAACATGGTTTAAATTCCAACCATATGACTTGTCACTCTCTCTGTTTTTCTCTTTATCTCTCTAGGCAACGAGGGAGTTGTGTTTAGTCATTCAGTGGAAACGCCACACGTTCGAGCTGAACCATTCCAAGACCTGAAGTAAGGCATGCTTTCTTAATGTACCACATTATCATTCAATGTGCGATTCACACTGAGAACCACAGAGGGGTGGGGGAGAGCTAGAAAATGAGAAAAAGAAAGGGACAAGACACAGAAGGATAGACGAAAGTCATAAAACATGAACTTAATGAATGTCCACTTCCTAATTGTCCATAGAAGCTTTATAACCTCAATATTCAGTGACAAACTGTCCCATTCACACTCTGTTATGAGAAAGAGGACACGACCTGTCTGACACGCCCAATCCATCACCGGGGGATCAGCCAATCAGATTGATCTAATCTCTTCAGTCTGCATTAGTCGATATCTGATTGGATGTCCAATAGGTCACTAACACATCCCGAAGCTTCTCACTCCCCCAAACTCCGACATTATCACTACAGGAAATGATGTAGCGCCATGATGGATGGAGTCACTTTAAGTGCAAGTAGGCAGGTTACTGAGGGGAACTGAGAGCTTTTACCGCCCAGTTTGGTTTGATGGAGCACTGCTGGGTGCTTTCCAATCACTTATGAACTCGCTTAATGCAAATGCACCAGGATCAAATCTACTTTCATCATTACAAAAATTGGGGAAATGATTGGGTTAATGGAGGCATGGTGACATCTTATACTAGACTTTCAGCTTTCAGTGAGAGTGTTGTCACTTTTTAGTTCCATTTCTTATTTTAATGGAAAACATTATCAGGACTTGACCCATTAAGGAGTCAAGCTTTGGCTAGTTAGCATGGTCCACTTAGCCCCTGCTGGTCCGCTGTATCTACACCATTGTGTAAAATCTTTGGCATCTTTCTCTATTTACAGCTGTAACCATGTATAAACTTTCTGCTGTTGTAATAAACCAGTGTCCTAAACTACAGGTCTTCTACGGGGGTCTTCAGCAGTACTGCAGGGGTCAGACACAATGTTTTATGGAGGAAAAAAAAGTTTAACTTCATCTAAAGCTAGAGCGGAGAAGCTAAAGTTCAGCTATATATAGTATCTAGGAGAAGTTGTCACAGTTCTTCAAAAGACTTAGGCTTTAGTCTCAGCTGCTTCTGTTTCTTCATGTAATCCCAGACTTAATCAACGATTAAATGAGATCAAATTTAATCAATGTAATCCCAGACTTAATCAATGATTAAGTGAGATCAGATTTTTGTGTGGGCCATACCGTCTGTTGTTGGACTCCTTGTACATACAAAAATCTCTGTATTTGCAAAAGGAATGTTTGATTTAAAATTGACATTTCCTACTGCAACTAAAAGCTAAGCATGTCTTACACTGTATCCTAACCAGACGCAACACTGTGACACACAATGAAAGGTATCTTTTCCATGTTTATACACCAAGGACGTCATAAAGCTAACACATAACTCATTATGTAGGCTCATTTCAATTGGCTGTTAAGCTCGGTGGTAATGAGCAGACTTCGATAAAACAATAATTAAAAGAAAGTGAACTTGATTTATATGTTAATGATTGTCCTAACCAGCCGCGACTGCAATACACAACGAGTGACAGGAGATTCTATTTTAGAAACAGTTTCTACAATGTCACGGCTAAAACAACAACATACAAAGTATGACAATGATAATCTCAGGTACTGATTAATTTAATGTGAGCTTGAATGTCATTTTGCATAACCTTTAAGGCCTTGCTGAAAGTGACAATGGATAATTCACCTCAGATCTTGAAAATAAAGGAAACAAGAGATTTCACACAGTGAACTCATGTGTGAATTCATGTGGAGAAGAATGATATTCGGAAAGAGCAGTCAGAACTCCTTAAGAATGATTTCAGTGAACTCTTTGAAACTTGCAAGACTGAAAATTCAGTTGTTCATCAGTGGACCACTCCCAACAAGAGAAACTAATATGTTTTTCAAGGTTGCTTGGTCTAAATACATGGCTGCAAAAAAAAAAACATGCAGTATGAGAGGACTGAACTTCATTGACAACTTCAATCTTTTCTGGAGTCAAATCAGACGGCCTCCACCCAAACAAACTTGGCGCAAGAGTGCTAAAGGACATTATCTTCTTCTACGTCCATCATATTTCAGCAGTGTGTGCCACTGCACTCAACCAAAATGGCACACAAGCACACACACCTGGTTGAGTGTCTGAATGACCACATGACTTCACATCAGCACCTGAATGTGAATGTGGTTGACATATCCCACAAGGACAATGATAACACCAAGCAGCCACAACAACCACTGCTCACAGACACAATCCCAGCTGAGCCCTGCCCACAAAGTTTACTTTAGAGAGACTGTGATGAACTAGAACTGCTCCAAGATTCGGCACCCAAGGACAACCTCCTGGAAAAAAGCGAGGGACATCAGGATAACATATTTCAGCCTCTGATAACACCAGAGCCACAGCCCCTCCAGCATCTCCACTTCTGAGCTTCTCAGAGAAAATGGGGGAACTGGTGTATGCTGGAACCAAGCTCTCCCACACTACTGTGAGCCCCCAGATATCAACCAAAAAAACGATGGGCCCCGCAACCAAAAAGGTCTGTAGGCCCAGCTCGCCCTCCCCCTCCACCTATGAAAGCACAATACCATGGCCCACACTCTCCTCCATCTGCTATAAGTGAATAACAAACAACTGATAACAACTTTCAGTGATATGTGTCGGGTCCCCACTATGACAACAGTATCTTTCTCAAATGTTTACAGAAGAACCCAGGGAACCCAGTATACCTGTAGCTTTCTCTATATCTTTTCTCTTAAAGGGTTAGTTCACCCAAAAATGAAATTTCTGTCATTAATTACTCACCATCATGTTGTTCCAAACCCATAAGGCCTTTGTTCATTATTGGAACACAAATTAAGATATTTTTGATGAAATCCAAGAGGTATATGACTCGTCCATAGACAGTAATATAATCGCCACTTTCAAGGTCCAGAAAGATACTACAGAAAGGCACTAAGTCATTATTTTTGTTTTGTTTTTGCGCACACAAAGTATCGTCGCATCATAAAATTAAGGTTGAACCACTGTAGTCACATCGACCGTTTTAATAATGTCTTTAGTATCTTTCTGGACCTTGAAAGTGTTGATTATATTGCTGTCTATGGACGAGTCAAATACCTCTCGGATTTCATCAAAAATATCTTAATTTGTGTTCCGAAGATGAACGAAGGTCTTACTGTTGTGGAACGAAATGAGGGTGAGTAATTAACGACAGAAATTTCATGCTTGAGTGAACTAACCCTTTAAGTGATAGAAAGTCTAAAGCCTGATTTATACTTCTGCATCGGACCTACTCCGGAGGCTCTGCACCATAGGCTATGCGTCGGTTTTCATTTATACTTCTGCGCCGTTGTCCTTGTCGACGTGCAACATGCAGACCGCTAGTAGGCAGTGTCCGCGGTCATGTTGAATATCAAGGCAAAAGCCGAAGAAGAAGCAGCTTGTCATGTATGTTGTCAGAGAAGCTTCAGCAGCGATGGCGGCAAATAGGCAATGAATTTTGTTGCAGCTTGATTGCGTGTGTCCCCTGAAACAGAGCATAGCGAGTGACCCGAGCGTTTTTTCATTCCTACGGAAGTTCTCTGCGGCAGTTTTTTTGACCCGAGGGAGGGTTCTAGCAGACCAATCTCAGAACTTGCTGTCCGAGTAGAATTGACACGTTACATTTTTGGAGAGGGGTATGTCAGGCTACGCCGTAGCTACGCCATACACTCGATGCAGAAGTATAAATCAGCCTCAAGGCCTTCTCAAATCGTACAGAAAACTCATCTAATCTGCTGCCTATCAATCAGAGATTGCTGTGGGGACAAAAACTGATACTGTTAAGTTAGCACTTTTAAACATCCGCTTGGCTAGATGACAGTTGCAGTGCAACAGTCCTCAATGAAACAGCGCATCCTAACTTTACATTTATAAGTGTCTTCGGAGCTGTTAGGAGAGGTGTAGGCTTAGCTGCTATATTTAAAGATGTCTATCAATTCAAGCAAGTGTCATTTGGTGATTGCTTGTCCTTTGAATATCTGAGTATAGTTTTTATTGGTCATTATTTACAGGCCTCCGAAAAAGCCTTTATTGACAATTTTACAGAACTGTTATCAGTAATCTCCTATGAGTTTGACTGTTTTGCTGTTGCTGAAGATTTTAACATTCACATTGACAATGCTGAATCCAGTACTGCAAAAAAAAACTCATAACTGTTCTTAACACTTTTGATTTGACTCAGCATGTACATGGACCCACACACAATCGTGGGCAGCCTCTGGATTTACTTATTATTAAGGGTCTAAACATTTCATCCACTGTTATTAAGGACGTCTGTCTGATCATTTTATGTGTTTTCTTTGATATATCGATCTCTCCTGCCTGTTTCTGTCAAAAAGAGATGCATAAAAGAGAACACTACTGTGCTATTTATGAAGGCTATTTCTTTGACACCAAGCATATCTGCAGATTTTGTTGATTTTCTCCTTAATTCCTTTAACTCAAAAGTTAAGGATGACATTTATTGACATTGCTCCTGTGGAAGTCAGGAAGAAGACTGGCAGACCTAAAGCACCTTGGAGAAACACAACAACAGTTCAAAGTATGAAAAGAAAATGAAGAAAAGCAGAGTGCATGTGGTGGAAGACAAGACAGTTTTTATGCTTTCAATGTGGAACCAGGCACAGCTAGACAGACCTTCTTTTCAAACATTATAAACAGCAACTTAAACAACACCCGCACACTTTTTGCTACTATAGAGAGACTAACAAACCCGCCAAGTCCCAGTGAACTGCTCTCTGAAAACAAATACAATGAGTTTGCTTCCTTTTTTTTCTGAGAAGATCAATAAAAACAGAAAGGCGATCAGCATGTCCTCGTCTAGCACTGAGGTCAGATAGAATCGACCACAACTTCAGAAATTAGTCTGATTTTGATGGTTGATGGTAAAATCTTGGAAAAATCTGTACAGCATCAGCCTGCGCCCTTGACACTCCCCACATTTTTTATTTTTTTTCAAAACTGTGTTAAACCATTTATAAGCAGATCTCGTAGAAGTGGTAAAAGCCTCACTTCTTTCTGGGACTTTTTCAATGTCAAATAACTTTAAATCAATGTCTTCCTATGCACTTGTTGATTATTTTATGATTCTTATGATTAATCCTTTTTACTGTATGCAAAGCACTTTGAATTACTATTGTGTATACAATATGCTATATAAATAAACTTGCCTTGCCTATGACAAAGATTGTTTTAGTCAGTATGTATTTTTACTCATGTTAAAAAGGTGTAATATTTATTAATTTGATTATTTAGTTTGACTTGATACTTATTAATTTCATTGTGAGTACAGTGTGCTTGCAGAGAGACACTGCCCACACGCTTTTCTAATTGGCTGTGATTTTTTTGATTGATGTTGCATCTCGTAGTCATGTCTGTTGTGGACATACAAATTGCTTGTTGCTGGAAGCAACACATTGCTTGTGGTTATGGACATGGTGTTTGTCTTAAAATAAGTATTTTTGTTACGCAAGACTTGCATCGTACTGTATTCGGTACTGTGCTTTGTCTCCCTGTCCACCAAGGGGTCTTTGACCTTTCATAGATTAAATGTTCCTAGTAATAAATAAATAATATTTCATAGTTTCGAAATTTTACCAATAAATCCACATTTTTGCTTTTTCATTTATGTTGTAAAAAAAAAAAAAAAAAAAAGGAAAGAAAATCTGACAGATTTGCTGTAATTTCAGCCCAGTCTTCAGTCTGTTTCACATGAGAGAGTAGACACTTTGATTGTGAAGTAATGCCACAGTGAAAATCTGCAGATAATCGGAACACTCATCACGACTCCTTCACTATCTTTCATCTCTCTCCTCCTCCCTCACCATGAATTTCTGGTTGTTCTCTTCAGACAAAATCCGACATCCTTCCCTGACCTGTGTGCATTAACATTTTTTCAGCATTTTGTGGGGATTAATATGTTATTACACGCTTTATGCGTTTCACTTCACTCTCGCCCTCATTAATTTGCAAATCGGAAGCAGGAAACATATAAATCAAGTTCACTTTCTTCTAATTATTGTTTTATCGAAGTGTGCTCATTACCACTGAGCTTAACAGCCAATTGAAATGAGCCTACATAATGAGTTATGTGTTAGCTTTATGATGTCCTTGGTGTATGAAACTTTTTGTAAACGAATGTTTGTCCAGTCTTTTACTCTCTCATCTCTAAATCTTCCTCTTTCTGTTTCAGTGTTTCTGTCCCTCTTAGAGTTCAGAATTACGCAGTTAAAGTAAATGGAACATGTAATGACTTAATAGAGTCTATTAAAGGCTAATGTCTTATGATATGGTCTCACCGACAGAGTTCAATTGCATCCTGTTGATATACTTTCTCACAAGTTCCTCAGCTGGAGTTGGTCAGACCACCTCCAAAGTAACACTTGAGAGTAGGGACATTTTATAAGCTAATCATTTTTGCAAGCTTTTTGTACATGTGTGCGTGTAACAGGGCTTTGATGAATTAGAACTCATACTTTTGATAACACATTTGTCGCATTACTTTGAGGATAAAATATGTATGCGTTACTAGAGCTTAATGCATTTTTGGTAATGCTAATTTATCAAGTAATTTATCATTAATTTCTGTAAAGGGATAGTTCACCAAAAAAAGAAAATTCTATCATCATTTTCTCACCCTCATGTCGTTCCAAACCTGTATGCATTTCTTCTTCTACAGAACACAAAAGAAGATATTTTTAAGAATGTTGGTAACAACAATTGGTTATACTTTTTTTTTTTTTTTTTTTTCTTTTTTTTTTCAATAGTCATTTTACTAACTGTAAACAACTTTGCAACTACATGTCATCTAACTCATTAATTTGCAACTAAATGTCAACTAACTGTCATTAGACTATTAGTAGACTGTTAAGTTAGGTGGCCTGGATGCTCCGGAATGGAGGCCTCTCCCTCACAGCCAGTGAGTCCGAGGCACCCACTGAGATCGTCCAGGAACCAGAGCCGGATAACATCAAAGCCCTGGAGTTGACACAAGCGGGTCAGTCGACCTCAGAGTCAGGAGCGGACCTAGCCCTGATAGATCTGTGGTGCATGGATCCAGTTCCCACCCAAGTCCCCACCTTCGAGTCTTTGTCTTCCTCACAGGTCCCGTCCAGAAATGACCTTCTTCTGCCTGTATCCCTGCCTGACTTCCTGGTCCCGTCACCATCGCTGGTCACGGCCAGTCCCCTGGATCCCTAGGCACCACTGGTGTTGTCAAGCTCCTCAGCTCTGTCCCCGCCGCTCACTCTTTGCGGCTTATCTTCCTCGACTCGGGCTACCAGCTCGGCATGAGGCCGAGTTCCCGGCTCCACTTCGGCCTGTCAGCTCGTCGCCATCTCCTCGTCTCACCGCTCTCTCATTACCTCCACGGCCCGTCTGCCCTGAGACTCCGCTGGGCTCCCTCGTCACTCCAGGTCAGCCTCCGACGGTCAACGCCCAGCTTCCGCCACAGACTTCCGGGATTCTGGCTGTGCCTACACCCTGCACCCCTACGGCGTCATCAGGCTCCTTCCTTCCTCTGACCTACCCATCGTCCTCACTAGCCCCATCATCACCCCGGTTATCAGAGTCCCCGTCGCTGCCTCAGTCCCGCGAGCCAGCAGCTCAGACCCAGGCTTCCAGGCCTTTGATGTCGCCCAGGTCCGTCAGCCTCTCTGCTCCGCCGGTTCCTCCTCTTACTATGGTTCCGCCTCCTTATTTCACTATTATGTTCCGTTTAGTAATTTCTGTTATGTCTGTATGAGTTCTTGTTAGTTACTATGGTTTTATGATTAGTTATGATTAGTATTTTCGTCCAGCTGTTCCTGTTTAGTTCCCTCATTTACTATGTGTATTTATACTCCCTGTTCTGTTCAGTCCTGTTCTGTTATTGTTTCGTGCATGTGGAGATCTTCTTGTGAGTCACCAGTCTACTTCATTCCTTGATTAAGTTACATTATCATTATTATTTTATTATTTCTTGTATGACAAAGCAGAGCTTTAATATTTTTATAATACTTAATTTAGTGTTCTGTGTAAGCTTGGAGTAACATGAGCGTGTGTAGATAATGACAGAATGTTCAGTTTAATTCAATTAAAGGTCTCTCTTTATTAGACTAACACTTTTTTTTTTTTTTATACAAAACTTGTTTTAGGAAGCTTTATGTGGGTGTGACACTTCTGACAGCCTATGTATTTTTACAGTACATCACTTTCACTGAATAGGTGTGTCATAGTGGATACAAATTGTATTTGTTTTATTTTTAATTATATTTTTCTTCACATAAAAATATTTATTTTAATTCACCCTGTGTCTCAGGGCTTTTAATTAGACAGTTAAAAATGTTAACTTAAATGTGGGATCACCATTTACAGAACTATTCACACTTAGCACTGACTTTGCTACAGCAAATCTGTTTGCTGTGAAACCTAGCAAATGACTAATACTTGCTCAACTCAACTATCCATAACATAGCAACCTTTTCTTTCTGTAGTCTTTCATTAAAATGTCACAGTCTCATGTTATTTGAAAGCATTAAAAAAGATGTGTAGCATTGATGTGCCACAGATCTTATATAATCCTGCACACTGTTTTATTTTCTTTGTGATGCTGAGATGCTAGTCTGGAGTTCTGACAAATATCTGGCAAATGAGATTTGAATGAACTGAATTAGTGAAACCATATGCACATCTAAGTATCTTTTTCTTTTTTTGTTTTACTTTTAAGATCATTCCAATAGTTATTAATTATTTAAAGGAATAGCTCTCATGGAACGACTCAAGAGAATGCAACTGACAGAATTTTCAATTTTGAGTAACTTTCCTTTAGTTAAATGTTTGGGCTGCTATTTTGTGCTGCCATTTGAATAACGTGATATATATATATATATATATATATATAGTACATAATGGAGTAACATCCGAATCATTGAGAACAGTGTAACAGTGATAAAACAAAAGTTTTGATTGCTACGTATAAAAAAAAAAAAAAAAAAAAAAAGAGGCTCTATTGCTGGAACGCTATTCCAATCAGCAGCTACTGGCTTTCCATCTTTTATTCTTCTTGGCACAATTCTGGTCATTTGCCTTCATTTGTTTAGTTTGATGCTCCTCTCTCAGTGCTAAGGTTTGAACTTGCCTCGGGCCCTCATTAATTAAACTGCAAATCTCAGACAAAGAAATATTACCACCATTTGAGACGGCTTGGATGGCCTCCATTTTCTAAGCACCACCTCTCTTTTTACTCTCTACAATCCTCTCTTTCCAGACCTTTGTGTAGTCACTGTCAGCTCAGTTGGCATTGTTGGAAGCCATGGACCAAGTTTAAGTAGACTGTAATAGCCTCGCTGTTGTTTTCCACCTCCCCTGCCCACCAGTAGGGTTTGGCCTTGCTGCTAATAGCCTAGCAGAGGGTGCCTAGGGTGAGAGTGCAACAGAGTCATGCCATTAGCGATCAGTTAACTCTGCCAGCTAATGCAGGGTATAATAAGATGAGAATTGATCCAGCTGCCCCAGAGCTGATGAGAGACTATGGGAGTTTTACTCGGAGTCCACACTCATCTAAAGCCAATGTGTACACTTCAGAAAAGAAAAAAGAGAAAAAGAAAAAAAAATATATCAAACACTGTTTGTACTGCCACAAGCTGTGGTGTTCACTTTTAAATTGATATGGGAGTTGGTTTCGTTTGTTTCTTTGGTCTATATAATGTTGAATTCTTCAGACAAATTATATTTGAAGAAAATTAGATTCAATAAAAAGAGAGATTTGAGAAAATAACTAGCCATCAAATCTTTTTTTAGCTAGTCCCTCCTAAAAGGGAGTGTGAGTTCAGCATAAATAATTTTGAGACTGAAGCTTCTGTCTGAAGGTTTTTAACAAGCAAACACACAGCATCTTTGTTTGAAAGAAAAGCACCTCAGTGTCATGAGCGCACAACTGCCAGTCGTTCGGATCAATACTGGTGGGCTGCAGCTAAGAGTCACATCTTGAGGGAAGTGCATCAAACTTCTCTAGCCTTTTCACTTTGCAGTTAATTATTCCATCCAGAGAATAAAGATTCCGTCTTTATTTGACTGTGTGCTGGGATATTCTCTAAATGTTTTGATTCATTGTATAGGCAAATTTGCCACAGGCAGAACATTGTAATCAGGGGAATAAGGGGCAAAGACTGAATTGCAATTATGGATATTAACTCAAGTTGCAAATGATGCAGTCTAAACTTTATTTTATTAGGGCCCAAGCACTGATGGTGTGAGGACCCTATTGGAATTGCTCAGTCAATTATTCTTCTTCTCCTAAATGAATCGCATTTTTGAGGGCCTAAACATGCTCGAAAACTCATGAAACTTTGCACACGTGTCAGAAGTGGTGAAAATTTACATCTGATATGGGTTTCAGAATTAGGTGTAGCAAAATGGCTCGACAGCGCCACCTACAAAATTTCAATTAAGCGCCCTTCGTGCTACGTTTCACGTACAGGTATGAAATTCGGTAGACGCATGTAACAGCCCAATACCTAAAAAAAAAAAAAAAAAAAAGTCTCTGGGTAAAAAAAAATCTGAAAACCCAACAAAAAGTGAGATATTTTGAATTTTCTCTGCAATTTTTTTTGCAGTTTTTG
Organism: Ctenopharyngodon idella; assembly: GCF_019924925.1. Taxonomy (NCBI): domain Eukaryota; kingdom Metazoa; phylum Chordata; class Actinopteri; order Cypriniformes; family Xenocyprididae; genus Ctenopharyngodon; species Ctenopharyngodon idella. The sequence continues at coordinate 16,198,146 of NC_067220.1, read as the reverse complement.
AGATTTCCAGACGTTGTAGTTTAACAAACTCCTCCTACAGCTTTAATCACATCAACATCATATTTGGTCAGTCTAATCTAAAGGCCTTTGCAACGTTAAATTGCGAAGATCTTGAGTTTTCGCTGAAGGGCGTGTCCATGGTGGCCTGACAAATTTCGATGTTTCACCAGGAAACAGGAAGTTGTTGTAACTCGGGCATACAATATCCGATCTGCCCCAAACTTCACAGTTGTGATAAGAGTCCTGGCCTAAAGACATCTATATGCCAATATTCAGTTAGCCATAGCGCCACCTGCTGGCAACAGGAAATGACATGCTTTACATTGTAATTCACTCCCAGAAACACATTTAAATATGCCACGAAGTACCAAACATACTAGAAACAAGTTAATGCATGCAACACTTGGCTAAGTGCTAATATTTGCACTAACACAATGAAACAGAAAGGTGTTGTAACTCAGGCATACAATGTCCAGTCTGCTCCAAACTTCACATGTTTGATAATAGTCCTGGCCTGAAGACATCTACATGGCAAAATTCAGTTACAGTCAAAGCGCCACCTGTTGGCATCAGGAAGTGTGGCATTTTGAAATGACTTTGCCATAATTCTCCTCTATTTACTCGCTTACATGCATGTCACCCACTGTTCACTGTTTTCCTCAGGTCAACAGGTGGCAGTGAGCCAGGTCTGCCCGATCTGTCCAGATTATTATTATTATAAAAGGCATGATTTTGTCATGATTTGCCAGATGAACACTGTAATCAGGGAATAATAATGGGCAGAGCATGACCTGCAAATGTGGATTCTGACTCAAGTTCCAACCTTTTTTTCTTTGTTTTTTTAGGGTACTCTGTTTATGTACCATTTAATCTAGTAAAACCAACTGAGGTTTCATTCGGCTTACACCGTGTCTTGCACCAGACGCAAGCCATTATAATTAGTGATGTTGTCTACACTGCATCCAGCATGGCGTGGTGCGACACAGCAAATTCCCCATAAGCTGATAAATAAACTGATGCCCCGTTCTATTTCTGATGTACTCAATGCTTGTGCTACTTCTGACATGAAAAACAAATAGATTTGCAACCGTTGCTTTGCCACATCCAGTGTAGACCATAGACTGTAAAAAAAGATGGGCAGCGTGTGTCTCTGCTTCCTTCCACTGTAGAAAAATGAAGCCAAAATGTCCCAGTAACGGTCGTTGCTGATTATGTCATTTGGAGCCCAAGTCTGTGCAGTATTGAACCTGAGTTGGAACCACAGCATCAAGGTCCCGCCCACAATCCCACTCCCGCAGACTCAATCGCAAGCACAGCTGTCAATCATGACATTACACTCTGTTTTTATAGCGTCATATAACTAACTAAAACCAAACTTATTGGGAAAATGAACACTTGTACATACTTATGCTTGATAAGAACTACATAAAATGACAGAAACCTTTGGAAAAAAAATGATTTGAAGTGTAATTGTCCCATTTGATTACATGGAGAGGGCGGGGTTTAAGATATATGTACTGCAGCTAGCCACCATCAAAATGCTTTGGCTTCACTTTTCAGGACTTGTGCAGCACACTTGGTGTAGACCGTCTCAAGCAGTTGTGGTACAAATAACTGTCACACCCGTTGTAGACACGGTGTTAGAATCAATGAGGATGCGGGATGTAACAGAAGGATTTGGCAGGGCTGAATCCCATTCCAATAAAGCCACCACTTACTGTGGTTAACATCTGCTGACTAACACTAAATGTTAAAAAACCGTCCACCTAGCACTTGTTTTCAAAGACATAAACTCAGTTCCAATGTGGTATCTCACTTTCTACTGTGCACATACTGTAGGCAGCCACTGTACCTTCAAAGGCAGCATCCTGACAGAAAAGAAACCTTCAAAGAGATGGATTTGAAATGCTTCTCATGGGCGGGAATTCACACAGGCAGCACACAAGTAGCACTTCATGTGAAACACATTATACTTGCAGTAATTAACACACACAATCGATTCCAATTTTCATGTTGCTGAGCTAACAACTTGATACAAATAAATGCATAACATAAATATCAGATGAAATAAAATTGTTTTAATTAGATGATGATTTTTAATCAATACTTTTCAGTGCTGAATAAAACAGTTTAATTTAAAACTGATGTTTTCGTGGATGACTATTTACTCTGAGCTTACCACAGTGCATTCTGGGACTGTCTTATCGGCAACAAATACATGCTACAATGCATTTGCCTACAGTTTGGAACAACCTTTACATCAGGAGGGGACTAATGCTTAAAAGTGTTACCTTAGGAGATTAGTGTCTTGGTTGTCTTGGTTGGAGTGTATAGAGAAAAATTACATTTACAGTTTTGATTAGAGTGCTAGGAAAATGAGTAAAACGGCTCCACTAACATCTGCTACTTAGTCCACTAACTAGTATCCCTCTTAACCTCAGTTAAATAGGGTGCTACATACTTGTGTGCTGAATTGTGTTGTGATTTCAAAACTTTCATTTACTGCATCAAAAATATAGTGGAATTGCAACCCTAAATGCCAGCATTGCAATTTTGCAGTGTTTTCCCAAATTATACCCCAATGTGAAGTTTGCTTGAATTTTTTTTTTTTTATTATTTTTTTAACTAATTGCTTCCTAAAGACATCTTTAAAGGTGAAAAATAGTACAATATTAATCTCTGGGTCTCAAGGACCTATCCAGATTGTGAATTACACCAGCTCCGATGAAAGCTGAAACGAACTGAAGGATGTCTTGCAAACTGTGTGACTGAATATGTGAGGCTTAATCCAGATGAGACAGCCGGCATTTTTCCTCTTTAGAACATAATTATAGATGGAGAGAGAGTGAAAGAGCAAGGGAGATTGTTGAGGGGGGATTTGAAGGGGTTTTGGTAGATTTATTGCACACCTGAATCTCCACAGCCATTCAAAATATAGACTCAGTCCTTTGACCATTTTGGCATACTTGGGCAAATTACTTCTGTGACTGTGTGTGGCTTCTGCGCCACATTTCTCCTTATAAAGTAATTACACAATGGCTATCATTCATTCAGTGAGTCTTCATTGTCTTACATTGTCTTAATGGCACAAAGTGAACATTTGTTCCCATGGAAATGCATTGTGATGATGGTGGAAAGAACAATCACAGATTGATATTAGCTATAATTTTTTCTTACATCACAGATCTTTTTCATCATCAGTTGATGTCCAATTGCTATCTGTCTATCCAGTTGCTATACATTCTATCTATTTAGTCTGTCTATCTATTGTTCGATCTATCATTCTGTCTGCAAGTCAAGAGATTTTTCACCCCTCTTTTAACATTTCAGGACTCTATTGTTGTAAACCAATCAAAGAAGACAATTCTAAGGGTCTCAAACCAAAGAGCAAGTGATTCAAATAAACTTTTTTTTTTTCTTTTTTTTTTTTTTTGCCATACAACTTACACATACATATATATATATATATATATATATATATATATATATATATATGTATATATATATATATGTATATGTATGTATGTATGTATGTATATATATATATATATATATATATATATAATCATTGTGAAGATTGTATCTCAGTCCGCGGATCCCAGTCAGGGACATTAACCATGGATTCTTATCTCTCTCCATCTTTTCAGCTAAAGGCCACTCTTAGACTCATCTTTCAAGCATTTGACAAGATTCACCTCATACCTGGCTTTTCCAGCTCTCGAGTTCTCATTTATGAGATGACTACTTTTTTTTTTTTTTTTTTTTTTTTTGGCTTTTCTCATAATGGTTGTGGTTAAAGTTTGGGTAGAACAAGATGGTTCTAAATCATGACAAAAGTGCATCTGCGACCCTGAGCCCATGAGTGACTGATTGGGCACGACCGTGCCTGAAAATTAAATTTGATTTACTTGAGTGTTTGGGAGGCATGAAGAGATATTACTCAGGTGCTTCAATCGTAGCGTAGCTGTATATGAGTGTCAGTTGCAAAGGTAGTGATTGCATATGATTATATGCAATACTTGAGATTCTTTGTAGATGAGAACCTGGAAACACGGCCCTCTCAAATCCACATTAAATTACCCTCTACTCATACGGACATCGAGGACATCCACCCATCGGTCTTGACCTTCAGATCCATTGATTACCTTATCACACAGGGATTACTCTGGCATCTACAGTGCCGTACCTCTCGGCCCATTCCTAATACTGTCAGTATGGATGAGTGAAGTAGTTTTCTTTCTTTCCATAAGAGATTAAACTTAATTTTTAGATGATTTTTGTATGTGGTTTCGGCATCATATTGATCTGTGGTGGTGACCTTTACATTTATTGAGCCGTTTGGTAAATTGCCCTTGTTGTCATCTGTCTTTTCCACAGAATGAAAGTCACTCGGGTACATCATATCATTGAAGGAATTGTGAGGACTCTTCAAAAATTATTATTAGTATTATTAGTATTATTATTATTAAGAAATTGTTATTTTTGGGGATTAAATTCACCGAAAGTGACTGTAAAGACATTTATAATGTTGCAAAAGAATTCTATTTCAAATAAATGCTGTTATTTTTCTATTCAATGAATTGTAAAAAAAAATGTATCATGTTTCCACAAAAATATTAAGCTGCACAACTGTTTTCAACATTGAGCAGCACATCAGCATATTAAGCCCTCTTCACACTACCAGCGACATGCAGTGACAAAGCGACATGATCCCATTCATTTCAATAGAGAGCTGCCGATTTCTGGCGACACATGTAACAGTGACTGTTGGCAACAGGATGGGGGCATGTCCAGCGACATGACAAAGTTGAGATATGTTTAACATTATGCAAATGAAGAGCGACTTTCAGGAGCGACAACCAATAGGGGTGGAGTCATTGAGTCAGTGGAGTGCACGTGATCTGTCACTACATCCTGTAGTGGAGTGTTGAGGCAGAGAAGTTAAGAGAATTTAATTTTAGCGGTCAGCAACATTCCTAAAATTTATGATATGTCTCTTTGTATGTATGGTGGTACTCAACATGTTGACTCTAAGCCTAAATGGTTTCATGAACCCAGATAGACCGGTGCTTGCCCTTGTACAGCAGATAAATAGCCGTGATGGCAAAGACCACGCTCTGTTTATCGTTCATCTTTAATGTTCAGCATTTTATGTACTGATTCCATTTATATTTAGTCTTTTTCTTCTAAAATGTTTGTAGCAGTAATGCAGAGACAAAGTCACTGGCAGTGTGAACGCAGCTTTTAGAATGATTTCTGAAGGATCATGTGAGACTGAAGACTGGAGTAATGGCTGCTGAAAATTCAGCTTTGCCATCACAGGAATAGATTACATTTTAAATATAATGAAATAGAAAACAGTTATTTTAAATTCACAATATTGCTGGGGTTTTTTTTTATACTTTAATTAAATAAATGCAGCCTTATAATAAACATAGACTTCTTCTTTCAAAAACATAAACAATCTTACCAAACCTAAACTTTTGAATGATAGTGTTTATGACCAAAAGTATACATAAAAGTGTACACCTCGTTTATTATTTTATTTTTAAATAAAATTTTCATTTGACCATTGAATGAATGATGCCATATTGTGATTGCATATTGTCACTATGTCCTTGCCTTCTTTCTTTTCTTTCTTTTTCTTTCGTGAACAACATTCTAAATTGCTCTCTAACTCCCTCTCTCTTTATCTTTCTCACTCTTTCCTGTCTCAATTTTACTCTAACATCTTGGTTTGAAGTGGACCTGAAGTGGTGACTTCCCAAGACACATGGTCTCACTCGAGTGAATGATATTCTTCGACAGGAGTGAAATAAGATACAATATCATTCCTTTATTCCTGTAACCTCTTTTTTTTTTTTTGCCGCAGCAGTGCTTTAGAGACCCAGTGGGCCTACCTTATTCCTGCTTCCCTCTCTGACCATGGCGGTCCCCCAGTTCTATCACTATCAATTAAATTATCAGCAATGGATGCGCACGGGCATGAAATTGCTTTACGTTTTCTCACAGGGTCTTGCTGCCAGCCACAATTTCCCCAGCTACATTTCACACAGCAGACGGGTGGGCTGAAAAAAGTCCTTTTTGACCGTTTTGAGGATTTGTCAGGGAATGTTGAAGACAAGAAATGGGCCATTGGGCCAAGAGCTCAGCAGGCTACACAGGAAACCTACTAAGAGGGTCAAGAGCTCAAGTGAACTTTCTTGAAAGCCCTATTTTTGGCATCATTATCAGCAATGTTGTGACTCAGATTTAAGCACTTGAAGTTTCTGTGATGTCTCAATTTGTCTCTCTTCCCACCACCAAAACTAACTTGCACAACTTTTGCAACTTTCTAAATGAGTTTCTAAGAGTCCTCTTGGTTTTATCCTATAACATCATAGAGCCCAGTAAGTGAGAATCACACAGGGAGGAGTTTTAAAACTCAGGGAGGCTTGAAAATGTCAAATGTAATGCTTTTCTCATCTTTGGCTTTGGCTGATGTTCATCTACCCATGGTACAGTGTCATTCATCAATCTGAAAGGCTGCAACCAAAAGTAAATACTCAGAGAGGAACATGAAGTCAAAGGTTAGCTGTTGGTATTGAGCTGCTTAATGTCATCATTGGTCTTATTCTCAAAAGTCAAAAGTCAGTAGCCAGCTTCTGTGACCATGAGCATGTTGGAGACATAGTGATAAATGATACGTCGAAGCACACAAAACTCATGAGAGGAGAAAATCTCATTTGGTGGCTTATTGTAGAAAGGTTTGTGAAAGTAAGAAACAATGTATTAAAAAAAGAAGCAATGACATTTTTAAAGGGAGAGGATCATCTAAAGTTTTGAAAGATCTTTTTTTTTTTTTTTTTTTTTTTTTTTTACTTTTTAAAAACAAATGTATTCTTTATACATTGTACATTTAAAAAAAAATGTATTTAATTTGAACAATTAATGATTAAATTAACAATTTATTGTTTTGTTTTTTTCAGTGTAGAATTCAGTGTATATATGTGTAAAATGTTAATAAAACTTAGGCAATGCACAGATTCTTTTACAGAAACGATGGTTTACTTAACGTTTAGGTCTGAAATCACAAATTCTATACTTTAATATGATAAACTGCAAAAGCTCCTAGCATGTATTTGTAGCTATTTACATATCTTAGTCACGTCAAAAGCACATCATAGAAATTGCCTGACATGTTGTGGCAGCCAAAGTCAAAGTATAAAAGGCAATTTTGGATTAGCATAAGATTTTCAAATCGTAAGATTGTAATCTGATTTCAACCTCAGGTGCTTCAGAACTCTACATATGTATCTGTATGGTGTACGTGCACAACGTTTGAGTTTTGTGACTGGTGTCCTATTGAGCTACAAGTTCACAGTGTCTAGCAGATATATTACATATTTAGCACAGTAACATTCACTGTTGAATTCTTGGCCTTTTAGCTCAGTAAACCTGAACGCTGTCAGTCAGAACACCACCTCATAAATGTATTTTCAACAAAGACCAAAGATTTGCAATAGGAAGCAAAAGGAGTATACATGTGAAGTTAGTGTAAAATTCTAAAGAGTCATATTTATTTATTGCTTTTCATATGACTGTAACAAATATCCCAAAGCATAAATTTGTCAGAGTGGCAGAAAAGGTCAAGCTGTATGTTGGAATGGGTGAATTCGCTGGCGGAATAATGAATCAGGCAGATAAGAGACTAAAGCAGGCCTCTCTTATCTTCCATACACTTAAGATATTTTGTTTTGCTGCTGAATTGAAGATTGAGTTTTTCTTTTATTTTCAGAAGACAGGGGATCTCACAGATAGAGCAAGATAGGATGGACAGGAAGGACAGAAAAGAGTAAAAAAAAAAAAAAAGAGGGGGAACCATTTAGTCAAGTTTTTTTGTTTGTTTTAATCCAGCAATGATACATTAAAAGAAAAAAATATATATAAATATATATATATATGAGGTTATATATATATAACCTTATATATATATATATATAAGGTTATATATATATATATATATATATATATATATATATATATATATATATATATATATAACCTTATATATATATATATATATATATATATATATCGATTTATGTCAGGGCAACAGCTGGAGCCTATAGAATGCAGTTATATGACCCTAAAATTCAAGATATTGGGACAAAAATGCCCCAGTATGAGTTTTTGTGTAATATTTATATCATGTGATAAAAATAACAAGATAAAGCAATATCACACGAACGACAAGAGCAATATCACACCAATGCTGTTTTTGTTATGAGTGCAAATGTGATACTGATTTTATGCAACAGTTCAATTAATAAGAAGCTACTATTGTGTTTTTTTTTTTTTTAGACACAATATTGTCTGTCACGTCAGAACGATTGTGGGTCTCCGAGCAACACAGCAGTGTTTCTGAGTGAATTCGCATTGTGAACGAATTGGGTGAATCAATGATTCAATGGCCCATTCATAAAGAAGGCCATTTACTTCATGACTTACTCATTTTGACATTTACCGCCACCTACTGGCAGTTTTAGTTTCTTATTTAGAGTATTATTAAAAAAAAAAAAAAAAAAAAAAAAAAAAACATTAAAGGTATAGTTCACCCAAAAGTGAAAATTCTGTTATCATTTATTCGCCCTCATGGCCGTTGTAGCCTAAACATTTATGTGTAATAAATTGTTGAATCAAATATAATATTTCTTTCTAAAGCTACTTTTGTAATGTCTATTTGATGCTTTTCTCGTTTAACACAATAATGACTTTAAATTATCTTTTGGGAGTAATTTCTCAGCCAAATTTGATGTGCGATTAATTTGCAAATAATTAGATTAATTGCCACATCGTGTAATTAATTAGATTAAAAATTTTAATCGCTTGACAGCCCTAATATCTTACCAACCCCAAACTTTTCAATAGTAGCGTGGTTCACTCAAAAATTACATTGTCTCAAATTAAATGGGGGAAAAATCATAATTTTTACTTATGTCACTGCACATATTGTGAAGTATACTGACTAATTTGATAAAAAAAAAAATCCTCTTTTGTTGACATCACCATGCAGGCTATGAATAATGTCAACCAATAGCCAAATACTTACTGTAGCAAATACCAACTATTTCTTTCTTTCTGGCTCCATTCTGCTGTGTAATACTAGCTTTTCACTATCAAGTCCATTCCAGATCGATGAAATCAAGTCCTGTTCTCCCTTTTGTCTCTTTTAGTATCTTGTTTTGCTTTGACAAACTCCACAGTGCGGAAGTAAAATGGGTTGCACGTTAACAGACCTGCAAACATTTTATATAATATTTATAATCTTTTAATATATTTATAATATTTATTAATATATATATATATATATATATATATATATATATATATATATATATATATGTATGTTTGTGTGTGTGTGTGTGTGTGTGTGTGTGTGTGTGTGTGTGTGTGTGTGTGTGTGATGTAATCTGCGAAAACCCATCACATGGTGAAATTTTACCTATCACAGCTGAATGCAAGCACTTTCCAAATATGTTTTTACTTCTTTCATAGCTTGTCTGTAACAAAAGTTATGGTTATCTGAAGTCGGCTGATCACACTGATTTTCAGGAATGGAATTCTGAGAAAAACAGGTTTAAATAACTGTCACCCCCTTTTTTCGCATAGACATGAAAATGCACTATCCAAACATAAATGGTTGTAATTCAAGAATGCTTTGGAATATAGACCTAAGGTTGGTCTTGTTTTAAAGAAGACACTTGTCAAATTATCGTAGAAGTGAAATAAATTATGAAAGTGAAATAAAAAAAAAAAGTTTAAGTTTATTAAAATGTAAAAATATAATTGTTTATATTTTATAATAATATATTACAAAGCATGTTTTACTCTTAAACTGCAATAAAATAAAAAGCCAAAAATGTCAACATTCCAAATTTTAGGTTGAAATATTTCAAAAATGAGCTTTCAATAAGATTTTGTTTGGGCGCAGTACCAAACTTTTTCACTAGATGACACCCAAGCTCCATATCTGACCATTTAAGGGCACCTCCATTTATTTGAGTAAACTGAACCATATATTTCCATATTTTCATACATTTTATGAAGTAGACATCCTATTCAGAAGTAGTATCGCTAAAATCGCTATTTTTTCTGCACTTAACAGGCGAATTTTGCCAAGATATTTTCGGAGATGATAGACAAGATAGATTAATTTAATGAAAACCCAATTTTGACAAAAAAAAAAAAAAAAAATTACATTCAACCTATTCTTTGACCTTAACGAAAACGTTCCATATATATATATGGAACGTTTTCGTTAAAGTCAAAGAATAAAAACTTTTTTCTTTCTCTCTCCTGATCGATATTGTTTCTTTCTCTGTGTTTTAAGGTGGTGGATATTCAGGGTTGGACAGTTCATTCAGTTATATCATTCCTTGACAAATCTCATATTGATTATTTTCTTCTTACCATGCCCTCAGTCTTTACAATCTGCACATTATTTGTCTCTCACAAGTCTTATGTAATACTCAATAGACCTTGAATATAAAGCACATAATTAGTCTGCGTTGTTGAGGAAAGTGAAATGTTCCAGTATTGTTATACGAAATATCAGCACTCTCGGAGCCCTGCTTGTTCAATCAGATTAGAGTACCTTAACTAACAGCTGTATTTTTCTGGCACACAAAGGGTTATAAATGAATGAACTCAACTAGGATGACAGCTGGCAACATTAAACCTCAATAGTAAATACAACTACTACTAATAAAGACAGTTTAGGAGGGTTTTCATTATTATTTGCCCAGCTGAAAGCTGTGTGTGCATTAAAAACAGTAATTTGTGGTCATTAGTTCATTAAAGTCTGTCTTCCTCTAACAGGCTAGAGTCTCCAACAAGGACACTGACACTGGAGGCTCCCAAAGGTGTTGAAGTGAACGCGGGAGTAGGGGAATTCAAAGCTTCTTGTAGGAAAGATCTCACTTTAGAATCTTCAGAAGGAGAGGTGAGTATGTGAAATTGTATATGGGAAACCATGCAGATCTCAAAAAAGGTTCAAAATAAAGGCTCTTTCTTGGCATCTATAGTTCCATGAATATATTTTAACATCTATGTAACCTTTCCATTCCACAAAAAGTTCTTTATAGTGAAAAAAGGTTCTTCTATCTTCCAAAAATGGTTGTTCTATCTTCCAAAAAAAAAAAAAAAAAAAAACCTTTGGAACCTTTATTTTAGCCAGGACTCATGGATGAACAAAGGCAGTCCCAATGAACAAGAAACTTCCAGAATGCATAAACAAATAACACACAAACCATTATACATGAAATTATGTTGTGTCTTTACTGAACACACTTTGTAAACAACATTAACAATGCAGGGTGGAAAATTTATGTGAATTTTTGGATGTGCACTACTAATCTTATTTTTGTTTTAAGATTTGTGAAGATTCATTTAGCAAGGATGTCTTTAATTGATCAAAAGAGACAGTTTTTTTTATGTGTCACGGTTTCTACAACTGTTTTTAACATTGAAAATAATAATTACAAAAAGTTAATCTGCACCAAATCAGCATATTAGAATGTGAATTATGTGATACTGAAAACTGGAGTAATGACTGATCACAGGAATAACAATATTTTCACAATATTACTGTTTTTACTTTATTTTGAATAAATATATACAGACTTAGTGAGCATAAAAGTCTTCTTAAAAAAAAAAATAATAATAATAATAAAAAAACATTTTAAAAAATCTTAGCAAAACCAAACATTTGAACAGTAACTGGTTGACCTTCCTTTCCCAGTAATAACTGTTCAGTAAAGACATGAAAATGCATCATCATTTGTGTGTAATTTGTATAAATAAATTGTTTCCATTGTTGTGGCTTATGTTAGCATTTAAAACTTCCATTTATCTTTGAAACACAAATGAATATATTTTTAATGAAACATAAGATATTTGTGTCCCTCCATTAAAGTTCCATTCACCCAAAATGTTGACGCTTCATAAAGCTTATAAAGACATTGTAAACGTTTTCCATATGAATCAAACAGTTTAGTCCAAGTCTTCTAAAGAGACTGAATTGCTTTATATGATGAACAGATTTAATTTATGCTTTTATTCACATAAACACTGATCAGTGCACACTGATCAAGCCTGCTCTTCCACAAGAACCAATGAGTTTTGTTTACAAGAATTAAGCTGTGTTTGAGCTTTCATTGACTATATTTGATATGCTCAATATATGTGTGCTGATCAGTGTGCTATTAGATCTGTTCATCACATGAAGCGATTGTGTCTCATCAGAAGCTGTGGATTAATCTGCTCAATTCATATAGATTACTTTTGATATGTCTTTATGAACTTTTTGTAAGTTTTGGCTATGTGGACTTTCACTTAAGTTGTGTTAATTTGTGTTTTAAAGAAGAATGAAAGTTTAATGGGTTTAAAACAGGAGTAATTGATGGCAACATTTGCAGTTTTAGTTTCATGAACTAATTCTTGAACAGAAACATGTTTTAGTCTGGTAGTGTATTACTGGTTTTAGTTGAAGATCAAGTCAAATTTTATAAGCAATTGTGCTGAAATCCCAGTAAATCCAAAGGGTTCACATACATTTTCTTCGTCACAAAAGTGTTTTTATTGGTAGAGCATACTGTACTTACTGTACGTAAAAAGCTCTGAATGAGTTATCTAATGTTCACATCTCACATGTGTTGCATTAGACCTTTTCTTAAGGTGGTAGATGTGACTTCTCACAGTTCTATCTGGTCAGATGTGAGTGGCTCATGTCCTCCATAATTGCCTCAACCAAACACCTCCTAATTCTTCAGATCTTTCTCCTTTTCCTTGCTCATACTGTTTTTTTTTTTTTCTTTTCTTTCTGTTCTTTGTCTTCCTGTTATACACTATGTCTGTCTACATCTTTCCCTGTCTACAAGCCTAATTCACTGTCCAGTAATTGCAGTGTTAGTGTAATTCTAAGAGCACCTTGAACATGTTTAGATTATCCATGCTCACCACTACCCCCCACCCCCCTTTCGTTCAAATTAGTGCCGTCATGTTGAGCTGCCTAGCTCTCTTTCTCCCCCTTTCTCTTCCTTTGTCTCTCTCTCCTTATCCTATCTCACTTTAGTAACTGCCCAGGCTATTTAATTAACTTCCATGAGTCCAAGTCATATATCATGCTGTTCTGTCACCTCTTTGGGAAAAAGTTTTTTTTTTTTTTTTTTTCTTTTCTTTTCTTTTTTTCTTCTTTTGTGCCTGATATAGCAGGATGGTGCAGTGAGGAGTGGTATAAGAAAAAGTTGTTGATGCTCAGTAAGGGCACTTCTAAAACTTTAGTTGTTTCTTAAAGTAATAGTTGACACAAAAATGAATAGTCATTTACTCACTCAACTGTCTTTTTTCAGTGGAAAACAAAAGGAGAAATTTCAGGGAACATCCTGGTCACTCTGTTCCATGCAATTACAGTGAATGGGGCCGGAGCTTTAAAAAGGATAACAAAAGCAGATACAGTACAACCCATTATAATCAGTGGTGCTGTCTACACTAAATACGGCATGACGCAACAAAAAGCATTTTTTTTTTTTTTTTTTTTTTTGGTAGAAACCTTGTTTTTTCAGGATTCTTTGATGAATAGACAGCTCAAAAGAACATCATTTAAAATTTAAATTGTTTTTTATATAAATGTATTTACTGTCGCATAGTGTAAATAAGCCTGATGAATCATTCATAAATCATGCTTATTCAGACTGGTTTAAACTGGATCCACTAATTCATTGAAAAGATCTTACTCAAACAACAATTCATTTATGTATTTCTCATGAACACACGTAGAGCTAGGGTGGATGTTAAGACTTTCAATAAATAAAGACTTAAAGGGATAGTTCACCTAAAAATGAAAATTCTGTCATTATTTACTCGCTCAAGTAGTTTCAAACCTGTATGAATTTCATTGTTCTGCTGAATATTCTTCCAAATATCTTCCTTTGTGTTCAGCAGAACAAGGAAATTCATACAGGTTTGGAACTACTTGAGGGTGAGTAAATGATGACAGAATTTTCATTTTTGATGTACCATCCCTTTAAATTTTTATTATATGGGTTCAGAAGACTTGTAGCACACTATAGTTGAAGTGACTACTTTTATTGTGCTTTAGCATCCCTTTTCAAATTGTGTTCAAATTTCTTATTTTGAGTTCCACTGAGAAAAATAAAAAGTCTTTTGGTTTTGGAATGACATGACATGATATTAGAGTTAGTAAATAATGACTGAATTTTCATTTTGGAGTGATCTAATCATTTAAGTTTCTAAGGTTTTTTTTTTTTTTTTCCTCTCATCATTTAACCTTTATCTCTGTCTGTCTCTCTCACGGCCAGCTCTTGCTTTTGCTCTCTCTCTCTCTTTCTCTGCCCGTCTTTATGAACAAGCTTAGTAATTTAGAACAAATGCTCATATCAGCACAATCCCATCCTGTTTGCCCCCATCTCTCCCTGTAATTCCCCAGAGGGAAGAGACGCTGAAAATAGATGCCTCTGTCAATTTGGAGAAGAGAGTCAAGTGCATTAGACAGCTGAGACGAGAAATCAAATCAATGTTGTCAGCAGCCAACTCTTAAGAGGGCAATGTTAAAAAGTTTGGGGTGAGAGAATTAAAGGGGAATGGCTGAATGGGTCCATGTCCTATTGCCTTTTCTCTTCCTGCTGCCCATTAAGATCAAGGGAAATGAGAAGTGACTGCTGTATGTGCTCTGATAGCTCTCGTGAGAGAGAGGGAGAACAGACCCTGCATACTGTTTCTTTAGTTGAGCTCATTACTGTCATGTATCTACTAAAACAGGGAGTATTTATACACAGAGTAAATGAGGGAACTAAACAGGAAACAGCTGAACAGAATGATTAACTAACGAGTAACCAAGGAAACTAACAAGGGTAAGGTGAACGTTACACTGAAAGGATACGCAAGAAACCTAAGCATATGAACAAAAACACAATGAAATGAAACCAAACCCTGACAGAACTCCCCCATCCCGGAGGGGGCGTCCTCGCGCCGTATACACAAGTCTATCGATGGAAGGAGGGGGTTTGGGTGGAGGATGATGAGCGGCTGGAGAAGGACAGGAGACAGAAGGAGCCAGCAAAGGGGGATATCATGGCAGAACTGGCAGAAGGAGGAACTAGGGCGGAGCCCTAATGGTCTTCCTGAACGAGCCTGGGGGCCGACCAACGGCGGTGGACCTGGACAAGGTGGAGAGACCCAAGCGAAACCACGAGGACGACATCCCAGGGTGACATCGCAAGCCTGAAAGGGCAGAGGTGTCTTTGTTGGCTCAAGTGACCATGGTGGAGGCGGGGGCCTGGCAGAATAGGGCGACACGGGAGGGAGCGAGGAGCGAGGGAGGAACCCGGTGGAGCCAAAGGGGTGGAGGACTGAGGCGCAGCTGGAGGTCCAGACATCCGTGGAGAAACCAGGATGATGAGAGACCAAGGTGGAGCTGAAAGGACGAGGCAGACCAGTCGAGCCTGAGTGATGGCGGACCACGGTGGAGCTGATGGAGCGCAAAGCCAAGATGGAGCCGAAGGGCTGACAGGTTGAGATGGAGAAATGGGCCTGGAGGCCTGAGTTGCCAGGAGATCCGCTTCAAAGAGCTGTGCTGGTGGTAAAGAAGACCGAGGTGGAGCCAAAGTGCTTGTAGGAGTCAGTGGTGAGGGCAGAGCCGAGGAGCTGCGAGGCACCAGCGGGATAGGCCAGTCCAGAATCATAGGTGTCTTATCCAGATGAGGAGAGAGTTCGAGAGTAGGGGAAATTTTGGGAGTTGGCTCCACTCTAAAATCAATGAGCCAGTGATCCTTATCTGGCCCTGGAGTGGACTGTTTAAATGACACTGTTTCCGTGATTGACATGGCAATATATCCTGACCTATGGATGGATATGGCAACTGGGACTGGCTCTGGGACGAACTCTTTGGCACTTGTGACACATTGACATTCCAGTACAGAATGGCTCTTTAGGCATTATCCTGAACATTGTATAAGCATTGCTTTTACATGTCATAGAACAGAGTAAATGCTTTCAGGAACATACGTAAACGTCACATCCTTTCGATTTTACCCAGCAAAAACAGCCCAAGTCCTTCACATAAAAATCAGCCTTTTCAGGCTTTTAACTTAGAGAATCGGGGTCTCGTTCTTTATCACATGATCCTTCAGTAATCATTCTAACATGATGATTTGGTTCCCAAGAAACATTTCTTATTATTTTCAATGTTTAAAACAGTTCTGCTTATTATTTTTTAAACACCATGATACATTTTTGACACAAAAAGTTCAAAAGAATCATTTATTTGTAATAGTTTTTTTTTTTCTAACAATGTAAAAGTACTTACTGTAACTTGATCAATTATATTCATCTTTGCTGTCTAAAAGTATCAATTTTTTATTAAAAAAAATTATCTCAAACATTACTGTGTAAATAGATGATATTATATTACATGAAATGTAATGATATTAGATGAAAATGTTAAACACAAGGTCAATTTTATCTTGACATTCAACTACTGAATGTCAAGATAAAATTGTAGAAAAAAAACAGTGCTACGTAAATGTACTTAGGATTACCCCAGCATAGCTCTCAAGATCAGTTTCATTATGCTAAACACCATCACCATCATCATGATGCATGAAATTAAGTACCTATTTTGTTGTTGTGCTTGCGTTACATGGCAGCTGTAGAGCCTATTAAATCCCCCATTCTCTCCACCTGAACACTCCCTCTCACTTCAGCCAGCCAATGAGGCGGTGGATATAGATACATATGGTGTCGACAAGCTGAGGAGACGGGGGAGCTGAAGCAGGCATATGTACGCTAATGTTTCATTTGTTTGTGCAAAGCTCCAATATGGTGTCCATTTGAGACCAGCCCTTAAACCCATGCATCTTAATAAAGCCACTAGGGTGTGTGATAGGGACAAACTAACGAGAGAAACGCTCCTAAACTAGCCCTGCTACTGAAGCAGACTCATCTATCAGCAGACAAATCTATCAGAAGCCCCGTGGTGCAATAGAGAGGGGGTAGATCCTATGAGGTTAATAATCCAACAGTCAAATTACTGCCAGCGGTTTGTTTTGCCCCTGGGTTGTTTCTACGTGATGGCGGTGAGGTTTTATTTTCTATTATTCTAGAGTATGGAGTCCCATGGCACTTCTCTCTGCCAAGCTTAGCGGCACTTTTTTCAAAGTGTGACTCTAAAATTCAGGGGGAAAATGCAGTTTTTGGAGTGTTTTTATTTGTGCCAACTCCATTTGGGCTTATCCGTCTGTTGTTGCTCTCCTCTCTTAAGTCTTTTGTCAGTTGTATAGGATTCTTAGCCACATGGTTGTTTGTAAATATAAAAATGTTTTTGATGTCACATTATACCGTTCTTCTAATCAGCACATGGGCTGTAGGTATCATCCATTAAGAGAGGACAAGTGAGGCCTTTTTGGGTTCTCTGAAGTACCAGTATGTGGGTTTCTAAAGAGAATAAAAGTATTCTGTGTGAAACTTAAAAAAAAGTTTCTTCTATGGCATTAGACTGTAAACCCTCCTGTTTAGGTACTGGAAACTTTTTTTAATACCCAAACCATATACCACACAAGTATGCAAATGCAAACACCATTTTTGAAATGTGTTAGAATGCAATTCATAATGCAATACAAATTCACAATGTGTTCTCATTGTTGGCACAAGGGGCGCTATAGAAGACATTAGATATTAAAGTGTCTTCTTCTATAGTCAGTTTTCTCTGTTTGGTCCACTACAGTTTGACAAGCAATGTTTTGCTCTTTGTGAAGATGTTTAATAAAGTTTGTTAAACTTTTGAAAAGTGTATAGCTAGCTATCTGAAAAATAACACATCCACTTTAATGGAACACATATTTCAAGGTTGCTCTATCACCCACTTAAGTACTGAGGTTTGTTTCCACACAACAACACAAAAGAAGATATTTTTAAGAATGTTTCAACTGTTTGTCCATGCAATATTCAGAACAACTTTAGACCCCATTGACTTTTATTGTGTGGACAAAGAACACAGATTTTCAGAATTATTTTCTGTGCTTCACAGATCATCATTCAGGTTTGGAACAACATGGGGCTTAGTAAATGATGAAAGAATTTTAATTTTGGTTAGTTATCTCTTTACTATGAAAGCCCGTTTCCGCCACTAAATAAAAATATAAAAAAAGTAATTGCGACTTTTTTATCTCAGAATTCTGACTTTTTATCTCGCGATTGCGAGTTTATATCTCTCAATTCTGACTTTTTTTCTCACAATTCTGAGATATAAACTCGCAATTGCGTGATATAAAGTAAAAATTCTGAGATATAAACTCGCAGTTGCATGATATAAAGTCACAATTCTGAGATATAAACTCGCAATTGCGTGATATAAAGTAAAAATTCTGAGATATAAACTCGCAGTTGCATGATATAAAGTCACAATTCTGAGATATAAACTCGCAATTGCGTGATATAAAGTAAAAATTCTGAGATATAAACTCGCAGTTGCATGATATAAAGTCACAATTCTGAGATATAAACTCACAATTGTGAGAAAAAAAGTCAGAATTGTGACTTTATATCACGCAATTGCAAGTTTATATCTCAGAATTCTGACTTTATAACACAATTGTGATAAAAAAAAAGTCAGAATTGCAAGAAAAAAGAATTGTGACTTTATATCACGCAATTGCAAGTTTATATCTCAGAATTCTGACTTTATAACACAATTGTGATAAAAAAAAAGTCAGAATTGCAAGAAAAAAGAATTGTGACTTTATATCACGCAATTGCAAGTTTATATATCAGAATTCTGACTTTATAACACAATTGTGAGAAAAAAGTCAGAATTGTGACTTTATATCACGCAATTGCGAGTTTATACGTATATCAGAATTCTGACTTTATAACTTGCAATTGTGAGGAAAAAAAGTCAGAATTGCGAGTTATAAAGTCAGAATTACGAGGAAAAAAGTCAGAATTCAGACTTTATATCACGCAATTGTGAGTTTATATCTCACAATTCTGACTTTATAACTCGCAATTGTGAGAAAAGTCAGAATTCTGAGATAAAAAGTCGCAATTACTGTTTTTATTTTTTTATTTAGTGGCGGAAACGGGCTTCCATACTTTACACAATATACACACAAGCCAAGAAATGAAAAAGTAATGTTAAAAAATAATAATTGAGAATACTGACACCTGTATTGGCATTTGTGTAACACTTGACCTTTGTAGAATAATGGGAAAGACAAGTATGCAGCCAAAGGTCCATAAACTTTTTATCTTTGGGAGCTCCAACCATCAATTTGTATTAGTAGTCCAGAAGTAAATGAAACGTGTGGCAACTGCGCGCTAGAATTGTTTGATTGTCACAGGTCGTAAAGAAAAGAACAAAAGAGATTGAGATTGGAGATCTCAGCAATCTGTCTGTGTTTTATAGCATGTGACTCTACTCATCTCCAGAGCGTAATGGAGTATGTGATACACACGAATACCTCATGAAATCTGATGGGTCACCTGTATGTGTTTCTATCCCCCTCCCTTCATATCAGCTGCATTTCCAAAAACCTTCCTATCCTCCCCAGATTTAGCTCTTTTCTCGACCTGTTCATTTTCATTTGCTGCTTACCCTCCTCCAGCTGTGACATGTGAGAAATCATGCATGAAAAAATGTTTGGACCGACTATAATTGGCCTTCTCTACACAAATAAACACGCAAGTGTACACACACACATTCCCCGATAGTGTTTCCAGAATGGGAAGAGGTTTGTAAACAACGCACCATTTTTTTTATCCCATTGTTGACTGACAGTAATTCATACAGACACTTTCATTTGGGGAGGGTGCCATCTCTAATCCCCTCATAAGATGACCTAAATGACTTCCGTTCCGACTTCTTCCCTTGTCTCTTTCTCTCTCTTGCTCCCCGTGGTTGGCCCCCCGCCCCTCTCATAGTGTCTCTCAGTAGGGGTCATGATAGCTGTCAGCAGGCGGTACC